>NC_056728.1:1578808486-1578903486 GCF_019279795.1 Protopterus annectens | reverse complement strand
CACCCACACTTTTTATGTATACTAACTTCAAGATCACACTGCAGCTTGGAATAGGCAACACCTCAAACCCAATTGTACCACAATCTTGCATGCACTTCCATTTTAAGATGTTCTGCTCTTTGGTATTACGGTTGTTCGACTTTTTGCCATTTTTGACTTTCTGGTTTCTGGGTCGAGTGTTCCGAATGTTGATGCTTTGAACATTCGATATTCTGTGTTCTGATGGGGACCCATGTGTGTGTGTGTGTGTGTGAGTGTGTGGGAGCATGCGTGCGCATGTGTCTGTGTGTGTGTGTGTGTCTGTGTGTGTGTGTGTGTGTGTGTGTGTGTGTGTGTGTGTGTGTGTGTGTGTGTGTGTGTATATATATATATATATATATATATATATATATATATATATGTTTGTGTGTATATATGGATTTACCTCAAATTGTCGACTTACCAGATAATCAAATCCTATTTCAAGAACACTTTACCGAATCTTCACTTCTTCAAATGCCCAGAACAATGGAAATTCACCCAGGGTAAACAACCACTCAACCACCAGGACAAAACAATAAACACCAAAACAAGTATCCTTCCAAGTTGGAGGCTTTGCCCCCCACACCCCCTATAACTAAATACCAACTCTGAGATCGCACTGCAGTGGGGAAAGGGCAAGGTTCATCAGTATCCTGTGTGGGTGTTGGTGTGACTGTGTAATAACAGGATCCATTGGGGGGCGCATTTTGTTAAAAGGCCAACAGTTGTCAAACACCATAGAGGTCGGTGTAGACAATCCGCAGCCCTAAATGTGTAGTGCCATGTGCAATGACTATGTGACCGTATGGATTAGTTAACAATATAGGCAACCCTTGTAATACACAGAGACCACCCTCCACCCACAAATCATACACAAACACACTTGGAAAGGCAGCAACCACTATATAAGTAGTTTTCCTGCAAATTGCCTCACAGATAGTACCCACTGTGTGACTGCAGTGGACTCCATGTCAAACCAATGACCAGACATGACTGGTGTCACACAGGGTACTCACCCATGTCCTCTCATGTTTGGAATCTACCCTTCTGAGGTGCAGGAGGACACAAAGGCACCCTAGCTAATGTTTGCATACAACAGTAAGGTGGGTGGTAGCATTCCCAATCCATGTGATGTTGACATCATGCCCAAAGACCACTTTACACCTATGACTATTGTCAGACACCTAGACATTACCTCAATGCCAAGAGATGTGCCGCCATTACCTTTGGGAACACCATGGTTCACATGAAGTAATACATTGGTGGTAGTCCACTGAACAGTGATGTTGTTATAACAGAATGGGGAGCACAGATTTGCAGTCAGCTGCCTGTTGATCACAACAGTGCCATTGACATCAGAAAGTACTTTGATGTGTTACATCTCCTGACTGAGTGTGTGTTATCCAGCAAGTAAAAGGGCATGGCACCCTCTTCCATCCCTTTTGCCATGTTCCCCACTGGACATCTGCAACAACTGTAGAGTCTGCAAACATACCCTACATGTATGTGTGAATCGTAATCTTCTACAAAGGGAATACCATGCCCTATACACATGCCCTGTATGGACAGACTCCAATAACACCAATGAATCCCCATGTCATACTGTCTATGTAGGTGCAATCACTACCTCAGTTACATAGCCATGTCTCACCAAATGAGGTCAGGAAGTGCCAAGCCATAATGCTAGCTGAAGTGAAAGACAGAGATAACTAGCACGATGTAAGGGTGGAACAGAAGGCAGACTGTCTGCCACTTGTAATTCATTACTACAGCTGTGCATTTAGCAGCTTTGGCCATGTGAAAGTTCAGTAAGCTCTGTAGCTCATGCGGTAACTGCGTAACACTGTACTAGACATAATTAGATAGGCAGGAGTTTTAACCCCCTTTACTGGCAAGTTTGTGTGTGTGTGTGTGTGTGTGTGTGTGTGTGTGTGTGTGTGTGTGTGTGTGTGTCATGTACGTTCTGGATTATACCATTTTTGACTTGTGTACTAGCCTTCACACTTCCCCTCACCCCATCTAGTAGTCCTGTTGATCTCATCCACCTTAGAAGTATCTTTGGAGTAGGTGGAAATGTATCAGTTCTGTGACTCATCTGATAACTGTGTAGCACTATAGTAATAATAACCAGATAGGCAGGAGTTCTAATCACTCTACTGGCAACTGTTTGAATGTTTGTGTGAGAATCATGTAGTGCGTGGGTTACACCATTTTTGAACTGTGTACTACCCTTTACACTTCCCCTCACTTCAATTTAGTAGTCCTGTTGATGTAATTCACCTTAGAAGTACCTTTGGAACAGGTGAAAATGTATATGATATGTTGTGCATCAGATCACTGCATAGCATTATAGTAGGAATGCCTATATAGGCAGGAGTTCTAATCCCAATGCTGGCAACTGTGTGTGTGTGTGTGTGTGTGTGTGTGTGTGTGTGTGTGTGTGTGTGTGTGAGGATCATATCTTGTGTGGCTTATACCATTTTGATGTGTGTACCATACACGGCTGGTGATCACCTCACACTGCCATTATTTTATATAGTCTGGTAATAGCATCTGCCTCACATGCAGCAGGTTAAACCATTGTACAGTCCTCTGTACAGATGTGTCTGGAATATCCATCTGTTTGCAATCTATACATGGTTGGAAGTGGTCTGTGTGCCTTAACAATGCCCATGTATGTGATATTATAGCCAAATAGGCCACAGTGAGTGTACTGACACATATGGCAGCATGAGGCATTGTACCTAATTGAAACATCATGCTGATACAACGTCTGCCACCCTCACAGGTGGCCAGCCTTGTAGGTGTAATACATGACTTCAGATGCTTGATTTTACAAGTGAACTGTTCCTGTTATGGGTCACATTAAAGGCTGGAAGAGGTGTGTACTGCTATATTGTGGTCCTAATTAGTATGTAACAGGAACACCTTGCATCTTAACAGGGTTGTGTACACAATTTATATCCACTGTATGCCACTAATGTGTCACACATGTCCTACCTTAGGCCATTTATCCAGCCCATTTTTCTGGCCTCTGTCCAGACGTCGTGGAACTGACAAGTTGTGAGGTATGCTTCAGGAATGTTGAATTTGCATTAGATATGCCCCAGTGGTGACCACTGTGATGCAATACAGTTAACCCCAGCACAAGTGAACATGCACAAAAAGCAATATAGCTATTACATAAAGCAATATAGCTATTACTGATGGTTGTATGCATGGGAAATTTCATGCCCTTCACATGCCTGGGGTATTGCCAGGCAACAACAAACAATGTCATACTCACCTGCTTCAGGCTGCTGTCCCATATGCAGACCAGTGGGTCCTAGGTGGTTGTGAGAGGGAGTTATTGTCAGCAGACTCATATGTGGCCTTGGTGCAGGATGGATGCAGCATGTCTGCACATCTACAGTACTAACCCAATAATACACAATGTCCTGTCCTCATCAGAGATGTGCACCTCTGTGCATTAGAAAACCCCACCTACAAATGCAATCGGACCTGACACATGGATGTAGATACAATACAGATACATGTATGTCTGATACATTAGTGTACTAATCCCCACTGGGCCCTTACCTGCATGCTCTTCTTCCAGTGGGTGTGTGCAACCCACCTCCACAATGCTTCCCGCAGCTTCATGGCTTGTGCATTGGATGGGAGCCCCAAATTCAGCGAGGAGCTCTTTGGTGGGGGTCATTGGGGCTGGATGGCTGGGCCTCAACCTAGTCCCTCGCTACAGCTGCAGCCCATTTATGGGCATGGCGGATGAGGTTGGTGGCCCGATGCTGCACATTCTCATAAGTTCTGTTGTGCAAGCTGTCATAATTTACCCTGTGAACCACACTGTTACACAGGGCAGTCCTCTCATGCACATCTTCTGCTCTCCGTCCAAATAACAGGGCATAACGTCCAATCACATATTGGGTGATGATGTCAGTTTACCCAACAGAGAATGCTGGTAGGCAAGCCCTCTGCATGTTACCTGGAATACATAAACAGGGAAAAGGTCACAGGATCTCATACGGTTGTCAAAGTGCACATCAACAGTGGATAATCCACACTACACCATAACCCTCCAGGCTATCATGGCTTTAGCAGTTTGCATTACACTCCTGGCCCTTTGCCATCTTATTCCCTCCAATGTTGGGCACTTGATTGCATAATCCTCTATTCTCCATTTATTTCTGTGTAGAGGGTTGACAGTGGCCATCTTCCATGTGGATGGTGTGTGGATGGTGGCAGGTCTGTGTTTGACTGTGATGTGTGACGGAGCTGTGAGCATATGCCTGAGTTCATGTAGGAGGCAGACAGTGATGTTATTATGCCCTATGGAGATATGCTGTTGTTGCTATCAGTAGGCAATATGTACATGCTCACCATTGCTGAGTGGAGGAGTGTGGTTGATGTGCATATCCCCCTGTACAACTGGGGTGGACAAGGTGGCAATGTTCCCACCTAACCTGTGTGATATAGGTTGCATATATCCATGGCATGTGTGTATGAGGTGTTCTTTACCCCCCTCTCCCCATACAGGGTGACTTGTGTTGTTTCCTCTGAGACTTACAACATATGTGGAGACACAGTTGCAATTGTCCTTGGTGGTGTAGATATGTCTGATTTGTAGTCATAGTCAGCCTTACAGGAAGTCACCTGTGAACTTACATGTTTGCTCAGATATAGGTGGACTTGTTTCCAAGCTGTTGCCTGCACCTATGTTTCCCTGTATAGCCAATGTAGCAACCCACTATGTGATTTGTGTATTGCTGCTGTCCACCAAAGGGGATTACTCTACCTTGGTGGAGACTGGTGATACAGATCAGGTACTCCTGAGTCCATATAGCTACAGTGGATATAAAGGGTACACACCCCCTGTTACAATGCCTGGTATTTGTGCAATTGGCACATGACACCACAATAACTCATTTTAAAACAATTCTCAACTATAATGTTACCTATAGCCTATACACTTTAATTGAAAACATAACAATCTGGTCTGTGAAAACATATTGAAATAATAATCAGTACAATAAGCCAGATGAATGAGTGTGCACACCCTTAAACTGATATGTTGTGTATGCACCTCTTGAGATGGTTACAGCATTCATTCATCTTGGTTTGGACTCTAACATCATGGCACATCTTCACTTGGCAATAGTTGGTCACCTTCCTAAGAAACACCTTTGATTATATTTCAGTGGAATTGTACAGGTTAGGGGTCACATTCTAGATAAGAAACATTATGAAATGATCTTCTGTCGTCTGACTGTCATACAGCACACAAACCTGGCATTCCAACAGGGGTGTGTACACTTGTGATAGCCACTGTATATAGATGTTGATATAGCTGGTAGTGGTAGGCATGGACAGAGGGTCATACAGTTGGACACTTCACCGATTAATACCTGATAATCGTGCCTACTCTAGTACCCATACCGCAATGCAACAACCAGTAGCTGTACACATTTATGTCTGTTGTATGCAATGACACTATTACACATATGTGCAACATGCACAACCTATGTACCTGACTGCTTGAAACCCATGTGATTAGTTTTGTGCCTTCCAGCTGAACATATGCACACATACATGTGCTCAGTGGATACCTGGTATACATTTCTGTTCTCTGTTAGTATGGCACATTGTATTTGCAGTCTTGCTGCTCAGTCATACTTCTCAACCTGTTATAGCAGGACTTCTGGACAATGGCACACATAAATGGGTGACAAAGGGAACAGCAAAATTGACACTGTATTAATATAGCTGCACCATATATTAGTATGTTGATTGCACAGTAGGCTGTGACATCACTGTGATAACATGGAAGATGTCCAACAGCCATAAGTAGGCTATTATGTTACAATGTCATTGCTCACAGACCTGCCACTGGTTTGGCTGACATAACACAGGTATATGTGTATGTGACTACAGATATTAGTCACAATTCTGTTTATTGTCTAGCAGAACACTGTGCAGTTGAATGTTATTAATTCAAGATATCACATGCAGTTCAACACACGTCTGCAACAGTACTTTACTATGCACATGCCCTATATAGGTCTCTTAACTTTATAAGACAAATGTGTCATACTCATATTCACAGGTAACATGGATATGGACAACATTCCATTAACTGGCTTAGCAATGGCACAGTCACAACTGTTTGACAGACACCCCAGTGGTTGTCATATATGAGCTGTCCTTTCCCAGGGAGAGTCAGGCTCCTGAGCTGTGATCCTACCTTACAACCTCTCAGAGCATCACATCTGGACAAAGCCTAAAATGATGGGGGGATAAATAGAGACAGACTTTAAATATTCCTGTTACAAATCTAGGAAGTTTGTAAAATGAAACATTTTGCATTACCGTGAATATTCTAAAGGATATGGAGTCTTAAACTCAAGTGTTTGTCATTACTTGATGACTTCAGTCCTCAGCTATTTGCCAGAAAAGTACAGATTTCATGAGGAACAGACAAAAACTATGATGGGAAAATCTGGACATTCTGTGAAGATTTGTACAGTTGAGAGGTATGTCTTTTGATCTCTCCCACTGCAGAGAGAGCCAGATGCTATGGCCATAGCAGCTGTTCAGCAGGACATTAGTACAGCAAGTCTTGTTGGGACATATATTCTCGAAATCATATTTCCCATTATCACAGACCAAGTACTACATTCAATTACATGCTTACATCTTCCACTTACCTTTTTTTTCTTTCCTCTATTTTCCAGTTTATGTTTTATTTGTTTTTTCTCTCTCTCTTTGTGCATTACAGTGATAGAGTTGGTTTGAATAGGTGGCAGCATGGCTTTTGAAGGTGATGCTCATGACCAAGTGATGGCCTGTGCACCTATTGGGGTTCCACACATGCTAACTGCATGCATAGCAGCTGGGTAGTTCTTCCAACAGCCAATGTCATGGCAACAAACTCCTATAATTGAGTACTCCATGTGGGTGTTGGCCCTTTCCCTTACTTGTGAGGAAGACATCCTGGAATTGTGTGAGCTACTAAGTCCTACAACAAGACTTGTGGAGACAAGCCAACAAAATGGTAGAGAAGGTTTAAGACTTAGGAGCAGAATGTGAGTATTGCTGTTATATGTTTGGAATACTGCTAGTTTAATAGGGTTTGTCTGCACATGCTACTTCTGCATGGCTTTCAGTCTGACAAAGTTCTGTCTCTGCATAGCTCTCAACTGTAGGGCCATCCACATAATGGCCAAAGATTAGCCTGTTATGTTTGGTCTGTTCCCCAGACAGGTGTCCTCAGCAAATCAGTAGCATACTCTGGTGATTGCATTATGTAAATGGCAACATCCATTTGTTTTTCTGACTTTATATCCCTCGGAAAAGATATGTTACAACAAAACCTGTAACACCAGCAACTTACAGTCTCAGTGTATAACAGCAATATTTCAAGTATGTTCATGTATTTGGGCCTCTGTCCACCAATTATTTCACGCTTTGTCCAGATGTCATACAGTAGGAAGTTGATAGGTATACTGGTCTATCATTATTTACTGGTGTTATTCCTGCTGAGGGGAAAGGCTGGGAAACATGTTGAAGTCTGTACATTCAAGAGGTTGGTGTATAGAGAATGCTCTTAGATGCCATTGTAACATATTTTATGTGGGGAACAGTAACACATTTTAAAACTAGGCTGTTAGAACATGTGAGACATATTACTTATAAGAAATGTGACAGTTCTATAGCTGTAGATTTGAATAAATTTCACCATGGGGACAGTAATGGGTTCCAATGTACTGTTTTTGAAAAAGTCTGTTCCTCAGTTTGATGAAACATTCATAAAAGGACAATTGTTATGTACAGACTCAATGTATTAATATTAACTGCGATACTTTACCCCGTAGGGGGTTAAATGAAGAGTGTAATTGGAGGCTGTGTATTTAATTATGTAATTACGTGTTAATTACTTCTTGTGATTAAGGCATGTATTTCTGGTAATGTTTTACTCCTTGAAGGCTTTGGCCAAAACATCAGAGTATAATAAACATGTGTGAATTACTGGCCGGTAGTATTTCTCTTTGCTATTTTCAGACATTGTATTTGTTTTGCTAAGAGATTGTTTTATGTCTGGCCATTGTGTACGGCCTATCAAGATTTTGTAGCAGTGTACTGTTCACTTATTTATTTGGACTACTGGGAGGGGGGGCAGATGTGAGTGTCATGGCTGCATTTGTATCCAACTGTGCATGCTGCCTCAGTTATGGGTGGTCTATCAGAATCTTATGTTTGTATGGGAGTTTTGTGACATGTATGCACATATATATATATATATATATATATATATATATATATATATATATATGTATGTGTGTGTGTGTGTGTGTGTGTGTGTGTGTGTATATATATATATATATATATATATATATATATATATATATATATACACATACATATATATATATATATATATATATATATATATATATATATATATATATATATATATATATATATATATATATATACACATATATATATATATATATATATATGTATATATACATATATGTATATGCATACATTTGTATATACATACACATATATATATATATATATATATATATATATATATATATATACACACACACACCTCAGTATTTATTGGTAATATATCTATATATTGTTGTACACTTATATGGATTTCCCTAAATCTCTCTCTCTCTATGCATGTATATTTATATATATATATATATATATATATATATTCATAGATACCAATCCTTCCTAATTACTTGCACCGTTAAAGCTTCGCTTACCATTACGCAAATCTGCATAGCATTTACATTTAAGCAATGCTAAAACCTGCTAAGCATAGCTCAGCCCTGGTAACCAGTGATCACATTCCAGTCTAATAAAATGGCATCTTTAATAAGTGTATTTAATTTCTTGTACATAATATGCTTCTATGTGCTGTCATTATAGTAGCAAGGGGTGTGACTATACTGTATGGGACACCTGGGTATACATGGGTAGTACCACAGTCTTTTCTCTTTGTATTTGTTTCCTACATTGGTAGTATCCCAGGTTATATGCAGTCACTCTTGTATGTTACACCAGCTGCAGTGCACGGGTTGACAAAAATAGTTTAAAACATATTGCATCATTACATTAGTATTTTTAACAGTGCTTTTCCAAGTTAGATTAGATTGCAGATTGTAGTACTAGAACAATACAACCCTGCATGCAAAGCTGGGACTCTGAGTACTGACTCTCTTGTTCTTGGTGTTTGAGCTGTATGTTTTTATGTATGTCCTATTGGATATTGATCTGATATGTTGATATTAACTGTAGACTAATATGTTTTTTGGAAATGTCATTGAAGACTGCTATCATGTAGTAATGGCATACCTTTCAGTTTCAGACGTCTATCTTTCAAAACATTCAACCTAATGCATAACCTGTTGACTATCTACTTTCTGTCTGTCCTCTGCACAGATGTGCAGATGTCAGTTATTATTAAGGCCATACCACTATGTAGGTGCCAACATTGTATTGTGCTGTTGTCCTGGACACTGCTGCTAGTTCTGACATATGGGACATTCCTTAATGTGGGCCTTGCCCTGTTTCCTTGCCTGTGTGAGGGACATTACAGAGGTGGTGGCCTACAGATTCACATACAGTAGGTGGCATTACATCACAGGACATGACATGTGGAGACAGCCAACCAACATGGGGGACATATCCCCAGATTTGTGAACATATTCTATGTCATCAGTGCTGTTATACACATGGTGGATTGATAGATTGACAGGGTTTGTGTGGACATGCATTTAGTGAGTGACTTTACGACTGACATTGATATGTCTCTGACATACCTCTCCACTGGCACGCTGTCCACAGACTGGCCACATGTCTGCCTGTTATGTTTTGTCTGTTCCCCAGACAGTCAGTGTCCTTGGTAAATCAGTCATGGACTCTAAGGAATGCGGTCAGTAAATACTCACATCTATTGGTATTACCAATGACATATTCCTCATAAAGAATGCTGCAACAAACCCAGTAACATCTGCAATTGTCTCAGTGTATGATAGCAATATGTCCAAACTACCCCTGTGTTTGTGACTCTGTCCCCAAGTGATGTCAGGCTTTCTCCAGATGTCAATGAGGTGCAGACATATTTATTATCATTATTTCTTGACATTATTCCTGCTACCATGTACTGATGTGGTGGACCCACAGACATGTCAGGGAAGAGGCCTTAGATATGAGTCCTGAGCCTGTATTTCTGAGGTGAACTGTACATGTGAGAGGCCTGTGTATGTCTGGCCATTGTTAACAGATTATCATGATTGTGTACACATGTCATGTGTACATGTTATTTGGGCTATGTATGGAGGGGGGTGGATGTAAGTTTTATGGCTCCTTCTTTATCTGACTGTGCATGCTGCTCCAGTTTCCGCTGATCTGTTGGCTGTATGTGTTTGTAGGAGCAGACTGAGACATGTCCTGTACCATAGTCAGGATTCACACTACACTGAGAATTGGGACTGTATATGTAGGGCTAGTGTGTGAGTGGCAAACAATGATGTATTTTATTCATAAAGTCCGTATACTCTACTGTTCATTTGACTTACCAGTATGTGACTGTGGTGATGTTGGTTGTGGGTATGCACTTTCACACTGATGTCTGTTTATTACTGCTGTTGCATCCCTGTAGTGCCTGATATATTTGCAAATACATGTGTAATTACCCATAGCAGATGTCTTAATTCAATTACTTGTTCTATTTCAGTAAATATATGTTAGAGCACATTGGTGGGTGTTACTACAGTATCTGTGTTAGTTTCTCTACAGTAGTACTTCAGATACATCACCATTTGCATGGCTTCCACCCACCACTTTGTCAGCCTTGGTCCAGATTCATTGCAGAATGGGGTTCTGAGCATACCTGTCAACTGGCTGGATTGCTTCAGGATGTCTAGGTTTATTGCTCATATATATGGTCTGTTTTACAAATTATTATCATTTCTCTGGTAAATTACTGTAATGATATGATCGTTGCCAGAAAATGACATACATTTCATTTACCTATCTCACATCCATCAGAATATGTATGATGAAATAAACTGTGTCACTCTGTCAAGAAGAGTACATGTGGATAATGACCTCTTCCTTCCTGGATGCTAATGCATTAATACTGAGATGTGTCACATCGAAGGACTTTGTGACCACAGTGGCAATGTGGTGGTCAAGAGACATTGTTGTCAACCTGTCTACCCAGTTCTCTTATAAAACCTTCTTTGTTCAGAGGACTATCATCAATGTGGTAAATCATGGAAACAGGGTCTTCCACAAAGGGGGTGAGAACACATTTTCTGACATTGAGCTTGAGGCCATGGCTCTGACACCAGTCATTGGTCTCAGTGAGGCCTTTCAGTATGATGCCAAAATCACTTGGGTAGCTAATAATACCTCCCAGCTTGCAATTGTCTGCAAACTTTGTCAGCCAGAGTCCTTTCATGTTGGCATGGACTTGAGAGAAGTAGATATCAAATATGAGAGGGCCCAGCACAGAACCCTGTGAGACTTCACTTATGACTGTTCAGCAGTCTGACTTGGAGTCAGCTACTATCACACTGTGAGTCCTATCTGTGACCCAGTTTGCAACCCACCTAGTGATATAGGGGTTGATGCCTAACTTAGTGAGTTTTTGCATGATTCCTGAGTGGGGAATGTTATCGAAGGCTTTGGCCAGATCAGGGTAGGCTGCATGTGCCACCTTGCCTTCATCCACATCTCAGTTGACTGACACCAAGAAATTGACCAGGTTGATTGAGCAGGTATGACCTACCCTTCACAAAAGTAAACTGTTTGGGATCCTGAGTCTGCAGATTCCCCTATCCCTGTTTATCAGGTATATGATGATGCATTCCATAGCTTTGCATAATAGACTTGTCAGGCAGTTGGAGCAGTATTTCCCAGGGTCTGTAGTTGCACCACATTTGTGAAAGGGGTGACTGTAGCACTGCACAATTCAGTAGGGACAAGGCATGAGTTGAGGCTGTGCTTGAACAGGGCACACAGGTGAGGTACCAGGTCACTCTCTGATTCATGTAGAACACAGACATGGATATTGTCAGGCCCCATAGAAGCTGTATTCCTGGTCTTGGACAGTGGTGATTTAACTTGTACAGCAGTAATACTGGGTTCCTGGCAGTGTACTGGATTATGATTGGTCCATGGGGGGGGTAAGGTTTGCACTCAATATGTCATCCAGTTTATTGACAATATTTGTTGGATCATTCTAGGAGGTACCATTGTCTAGTAGATCAGAACAAATCTTGGTATTGCATTGGAGATTCTTTATATAACTGCATGAGGCACTGTGGTTGTCTTTACTATGTACTCCAATTCTGTTGTCACAGCTAATTTGGTAGCATTTGATGAGAGATCTCAACTTTTAATTGAGGCTGATAAGGGTATTTTTCCAGTCTTGGGACTTCGCCTTATTCCATATCGGTTCCCTCTTTCTGTTGTACAGTTTCTTTATGGCTGGGGACCACCACATTTCCTTCCTTTTTTGGAGGCGAGGGTCCTGGTTCTATTGGGTATGGTGGTATCCATGGATTTGTGTACATGTTCATAGTGCATTGTTGTTTGATTCAGCAGTCATGCAACTAGTCTCCACTTGCATGGCTACCGTGAGGTTAGCCACCTCTGTTTTTATGAGGACATAGTTAACGTTGGATAGGCTTTTCATGGTGGTTACCTGTGCAGAAGGGGGGAGGGCTGTGGATTTCCAAAGATGACTGATTTGTGTTAAGATATAAAAAGGGAGGAGTTGACTACTGGTGCAGAGCAACAGTCAACCATGTTAGCAAGGACCAGGTCGATATGATGGGCATGTGCATCAATTCATGAGTATCTTTCCCAGTTAATGGTGGGGTAGTTGAAGTCAACCAGTATGAGATTGTTAGGCTGGACACTAATATTCTCCAGGTTGTTTAGGAACATGTAGTGTGAGTCTTGGGGCATGTTTGGGCACCTATAGCAGGCTACAACCTGAACCACTGTCTTACCCAATGTTAGCTACAGCTGCAGGATCTGTAATACATAATGTTGGTCTACCACTCTGGAGGTGTGTGCACCCTTAATGAATATGGAAATGCCACCACCTTTGGTGCTTTAGTCCAAGTTCTGCAACCAAAAGTTGTGGAATGAATTATAGGCTGGTAGTGCAGGGGTGCTTTCTGCTGTCTTTAACCAAGTCTCTGTTACAGCACAGATGTCATTGTTCCCCATTTTAAGGAATACATCCGCTGAATGCATTTTCAAATTTAGACTTCTAGTGTGCATCAGCATGACCCTCAGATTGCATGTGTTTGTAGCTGTCATATATTTCTGCATATTTCTGTATACATGCATATATATATATATATATATATATATATATATATATATATATATGTATATATATTTATTTATATGGTTTACCTTGAATTAGTCGAAGGATGTATGTCCGACTAACGTAAGGTCGAAGACAAATACATCTTTCAAAATATTGATTGGCCAAATAGCGAAGAAATACATCTCTTCGACCTTAAGAAAGACAAGAATCCAGACGAAATGCTCACTTACATCATGACGGTGACAAATGTAAACCGGGAAACTAGTAATGCTCATCGTAGGATTCGCAGCTGTGAGTGATACCACTTACAGCACTCAAATTGGTTTACTAAGTAAGAATCTGGAACATACAAACACTGAATATGGAAATGGCAAGGTATGTGCCTGTATAACACTGACAATGGGATAACTAACAGCGAATTGTAGGTATAACCCTGCAACACTGTGTAATATACGTTTTGTTGTAGTACTAGTTCAGCTTCCACTGAAGAGCAGGATTCATGCCAGGAAAGCTTGGTGAAATATATGGCACTATCTGCACTCAAAAGTGGAAGGATATGTTATGCACAGACGGATTTCAATACGTGTCAGAGAAATCCGTGAATGAGAGGATATACTGGTGTTGTTATAGAAAGCTCAGAGATAAGTGTAGAGGAAGTTGTATCACAACTGTAACTGATGAAGGTCACATGCTTATCAAGAGTACAGGACATTTCCATGGTCCAGATATTGTGAAAGCTGCCATACAGGACGTTAGGGAAAATTTGGAAAGAAGGGCAGAAACGTCCATAGAAGACCCTTGTAAGGTTGTCAGGGAAATATTGGCTGAAACACTGACAAGTGTTGTTAACGTACTACCAAACACTTTAGCATTGAAACAAGTAGTTAGCAGGGTTAGGCGAGCAAAGAAGAAGAGCATTGTGTCAGATATAAGTACCCTAGCGGATTTGAGACCTAGACACCTACAAATTAAATATGGGGAATTTCTTGTTGAACACACTGGGGCTGGCTGTCCAGCAGACAATTGTGTAGTTATAACAACAGAAAGTAATTTGGAGATAATGTATTATTCAGATTATATTTTGGTGGATGGAACATTTCCTATCAGCACATCAGAGTGCAAACAGGTTTATACCATACACTGTAAATTGGAAGTTAGTGGAGTTAGTAAGGTTATACCGGTACTATATGGTATACTGCAATCCAAGTAGGAGGCATATTACAATATGTTTTGGGAGTGTGTGTGTAGCATGTGTACCATGGTACAATCTGCTATTATTATTGTCATCTAAACTAGTTATTAGTGATTTCGAGAAACGTGCCCTGAATGCCATCCAAGCACACATTAACAGCAGCATCACCAAGGGTTGTTCGTTTCACCTATGCCAGATCGTCTGGCATCAGATACAGCACTTACATCTCACAGCACAGTTTGGTAGTTCTATGACATTTGCATTACTTTGTAAGGAAATACCTGCATTGACATTTATCAGTCCTGAATATGTGGAAGGTACCTCAAATGAAATTGAAGCTGACATGCCTGACAACGTTAAACCACTGTGTAAATTCTTTAAAGTGAATTATGTCTTGGGAAGGCCTAGGCGATATGGCATGCGTAGTAACACATTAGAATGTTTTCCACCATTGTTTGATGTTAGATTCTGGAATCAATCGAATGCATGTGGTCTAGGTTATCCTAGAAGCCAGAATGCAGCAGAAGGTTGGCATTGGCATCTGAGGAGTCTAGTCCAGTGTGGGAAACAGTGGTTAACACAACGTTACTATTCAGATATCAGATCTTGGTGCATGAAACATTTCATATCAGTTAATCTCATGTCTTACAGAGGCACTAACTTTGTCAGATGAGACTTGATATTTTAATGCTTTCAGAGCTATAGTTGCTATGCATACCCTGTACACATTTCAAGTCATACCATACCAGAGTAAACACAACCAGTCCAGGGTTTTGAATTTTATTGACAGGCAGTTACAGTTTTATTTATATATAACCTATATGAGACTATTACTGTAATATTGTCTGGTTTATTCAGTACAAACCATATCCATTTTAATACTGCCAGGTGACATTCTACTCCTTTATATTTATTTGGTATGTACTCACCAGCCTTGCGATGCAGCCTTTGCAACCTGCTTCCTGGTTCGCAGCTCTCTCAGCTGGAGCTGTAAAGAAGATAGAGAAACATTTATGCATACCTATCCATCACATACACAGGCTGGACTTTGGTAAACAGTTATTGATATGAATACTTACACACTGCTGGGACATCACCCCTCTGTCATGCTTCTTGGACCCACTGGTCCAAGAGCTCCCTCTTCCTCAGCTTCAAGTCAGCATAGTGGTGCTGGACCTGCTCACCTGTGCAAGGGATGCCAGTGGCAGTTTTGAGGTCATGGGCAAGACTTTCCCAGGCCTCCACTTTATATTGGCAGCCCTGGGTAGTGGTCCTGCAGCAGTCTCATGTCATGGTTTTTAACAAGGAGTCCTACCATGACCTTGGACTCCTGTATGCTCCAGCGCTGCACCCAAAAGCACATGCCCTCTCCAACACCTGCCATACAGCCTACAATGGGCAGCTACAACCAGTTATGAGCTGTATTCCTGCCTGTGAAGTTTAAATACAGCCGATTTCCCACCCTTTGTCATGATTGGATGGTTTTGAATATGCTGAGCTAAGCTAAGCTACAGACAAACCTGCTTAGCTAAGGTTAGCTAAGGTGCTTAAAGGAGCAGGTTTAGCACTGCTTACCAATGGGCAAATCCACTTAGTTGGGCTACTCATTGCTTAGCATTCATATTTAAGCAATGCTTAGCATTGCTTATGTTTTATTTTATAGACTATCAATTGTATAGGATTAATTCATCATTCCTGACATATTATAATTTTGTTTACCTTCCCTAACATCCCTCAGTGTGCTTTCACTACATTTATTCTTGTGTGACTATACTGGGGCACTTGTGTTTGGGGTTTCACAACTTTATTACACTGATACTTCACATCTGGACCTACTGTACTTTTCTAGTTAACAACTATATGTTATTTAGAACCTTATTATTAAAAAAATAAATTATGTACTGCTTTCACATGTAAAATACCAATTGGCTTTACTGGGGATCAAACCAGGAACGGCTACTTTTCAAGCAAGTGATCTAATCACTTTGCTACTTCCACATTACTATGTCTTGCAGTATATACCTATTTAGCTCCTTATGATGTGTAAGCTAGGCTGAGCAGAGCTGCGCGATGCACACACCCGCTCACCTACACTTAAACTTTATTGCACTCTGAAAAAAAAATTAAACTGTTGTGTTTTATTTTTGTACTGACATGACAGGCTTTGCATTTGAGAAGTATGCTCCACAGACACTAACAGTGTCCGCCATACCTCTCAACTGTACAAACTGTCACAGAATGTCCAGATATTTGCCTTATATGTTTGGTCTATTTTTCATACAACTGTAGCTTTCTGGCAGATTAGTAGCAAGGCATTAGGGACTGTGTTAGGAAATAACGACAGATATTTGAGTTTTACACATCATACCCTTTGTGGATTTCATGCTACTGTGAAGCCTATCATTCTATCGACTTTATACATTTGTGAGAGCAATATCTCAAATTTGTCCCTTATTTACTATGGCTTTGTCCAGATTACTTGTCCGGTTGACAAGTAATGGTGTCCAAGGACACTCTCGCTATATTTAAATTGCTGTATGGCAATTATGGAGTGCAGGGGATGTTTGTATACTGACCTCTCAAACACACTATCTGTGTTCGTGCACAGAATGGTGTCTGTTTTAGAGCATGGCAGCATGCCTTCATGAATATGCATGGCACGCTGCCATGCTGCATGGCAATGGTCCCTTCTGTACAAGAATAAGTTATTCTTGCACGGAAGTTCGCTGAATCCCAGGGACTGTCTTTCTCAGGAATGTACAACAGCACTTCATATTGTCTCTGTCAGGGGTGTACAACAGCACCTCATACTGTCTTTCTCAGAAGTGTACAAAAGCATTTCATACTATCTTTGTCATAAGTGTACAGCAGCACCTCGTACTATCTTTCTCAGGAGTGTACAACAGCATTTCATACTGTGTCTGTCAGGAGTGTACAACAGCACCTCATATTGTCTTTCTCAGGAGTGTACAACAGCACCTCATATTGTCTCTGTCAGAGTGTACAACCACACCTCATACTGTCTTTCTTAGGAATGTCCAACAGCACCTCATACTGTCTCTGTTAGGAGTGTAAAACAGCACTTGATACTGTCTCTGTCATGAGTGTACAACACCTCATACTGTCTTTCTCAGGAGTGTACAACAGCACTTCATACTGTCTCTGTCAGGAGTGTACAACACCTCATACCGTCTTTCTCAGGAGTGTACAACAGCACTTCATACTGTCTCTGTAAGGAGTGTACAACAGCACCTCATATTGTGTGTGTGTTTCTCTCTCTCAGGTGTATACAGTATCATCTCATACTGTCTCTGTAAGGAGTGTACAACAGCACCTCATACTGTCTCTATCAGAAGTGTACAACAACACCTCATACTGTCTCCCAGGAGTGTACAACATCTCATACTCTCTCTCTCCAGACTGCACAACTTTTCATACTGTCTCTCTCAGGAGTGTACAACCACACCTCATACGGTCTCTATTAGGAGTATACAATGGTAGCATTTCCACCTTTCTATGTGGTGAAAACCAGACTAAAAAACATACCCCTTACACTACCCCAAACCCTGCCTCATTCTGCCTATTTCCCTGCCCATCCCACCCATTTCCCCACCCATTTTATGATATTGCCACAAATGTCATTAAGAGGTGGAACACCTTATTTTGTTTTTTCCCCTTGTTTTTTTTGGGGAAGTCCCAGCATCAGTTTAGCGATTTTTTTTCAAATGAAAAGCTCATCCAAGCCTGCATTTTTACAAATGCCACCATTCTGTTTGTACAGATAGAATTCTGGAGTTTATATAATGCTTTCCAGACTACTGCATTAACTGTCTGATTTCCTGATAGACCAGAAAAATACAAGATAGCTGGCAATGCTGTACAACACCACCTCAGACTTCCTCTATTAGGAGTGTACAACAGCACCTCATACTGGCTGTGTCAGGAGAGTGCAACAGCACCTCATACTGTCTCTGTCAGGAGTGTGCAACAGCACCTCATACTGTCTCCCAGGAGTGTACATCTCATACTCTCTCTCTCCAGACTGCACAAGACATCACACTGTCTCTTTCAGGAATCTACACAGCACCCCATATTGCCGCTCTCTCAGGAGTGTACAACAGTACTTCATACTGTCTCTTTCAGGAGTATACAATAGCACCTCATACTGTCTATCAGGAGTATACAATAGCACCTCATTCTGCCTGTCTCAGGAGTGTACAAAAGCACCTAATACTGCCTTTCACAGGAGTGTACAACAACACTTCATACTATCTCTATTAGGAGTATATAACAGCATCTCATACTGTTTCTATTACATGTATATAACCGCTCCTCATACATTCTCTTTCAGGAGTGTACAACAGCACCTCATACTGTCTCTCTTTCTCTCTCTCTCTCTCTCTCAAGAATGTACAACAGCACCTCATACTGTCTCTATCTCTCTCTCCCTCAGGAGTGTACAACAGCACCTCATACTGTCTCTCATGAATGTACAACAGCACCTCGTACTGTCTCTCTCTCTCTCTCTCTCATAAGTGTACAACAGCACCTCATACTGTCTCTCGCTCAGGAGTGTACAACAGCACCTCATACTGTCTCTCATGAGTGTATAACAGCACCTCATACTGTCTTCCAGTAAACAACCCATTAATATATCAATCAGTTGTCATCAGCCACATCATTTTAAAAAAACTTAAACCATCAGCACCATCAGAGGAGAGTATACCCTCACAACAACTGCAGACTGCAGCTGGTGCAATAGCTTACTCAAGCTCTATTTTTTAACGCTGTATAAGGTCTTGTTGCATTCCTCAGTTTGGAAAAAAAATCACTAGTATATCCATTGACAATAGAAGAGCCACAAATCAGTATGGCACTTTCTGTCACAATGTCCTTCTGTATCCATAAAGCACTAAATTGCACAGAACCTAGCCAAGCTCAACATTTTCCCACATGTCAACAAGGATTCCATTCTGATAACGGCACTGAAACCACTCTTACTATTTGAACTGAGTTGAAACAATCTATAGGATCATCAGATCATAGGAGAATACTAGGTTGATGATCCTAATGGATCATTTTGAGCCTAGCCTTGCTTCTCAGAAATATTAGAAAGGTATTGGTAAGCTATGTGTGTGGGGGTGGGGGGGGGGTGTACATAAACCTGGACACAGATTGTCCAGCATTTATATGCTTCCTCTCTCTAATAGAGACATAGGTGCCAGACCAGGGGTAAATTTGTGATTTTCCATCAACTGATCCAAATTCTGCTTGAAAAACTTTAAAAATGCAGGGAACAACTTTGTTTCACATTAACGGGAATCTTGTTCCAGAGAAGGGGCACCTTCTGAGTCATATACCTGCCCCTTCAGCATGTTCTGTTTATGTTGCAGGCTAGGTTTAGATTCCTAAATCAAGTTCTTCTGGTGTTATTTGTTTTTTAGATGTACAACAGGTCCGTTAATATTGGATCAGATGATGTTTCATAGGCCAGGTATAGGTCACCTCTCAGCAGCCTGTAGGAGAGGGGGTATAAGGACAATGCTTTGAGGTGGTCTGTGTAGGACTTGTTTTCTATACCATGTATTCTTTTTTTATGGAACTTCTGTGGTCACTCTCATTGTTGCATATGCCAGGTCAGGTCCATGCCTTACGGTGCATTGTACTCAGTGACTGGTGTTATGAGAGCAGAGTACAATGGACATCTGTGGACCTGTACAGTATACCTCTGCATATACATTGTGCAACATGGAACAATTTTATTACAACTGTAAACACATGGTGGTCAAAGACCAGTTTACTGTATACATGAATTTCCAAACCCTGACTATTGGACCTACTCTTAGGGCAGAACCAAGACAACAGAGCTTCAGAAGGGGAACCCCTCATTGGAAGAAGTGGAGCATATAGAGAACCAAGAGGAAGGGGTGGCCCCTTTAGATGCAGCTCCTCCCAGGAAATCAGAGAGGCTCAGGAACCAGAACAGGAGCCATTTTGGGAACAACAAGCAGAATGTTCATCAACAGAATCAGAACCAGCACACATGGAACAGAGTGCAAGTCAGATGGAGATACAAGAGGCAGAATTTATATTATCAGCATCCACAGAACTATTAGATAACTTTGGAACAGCAGGTACTGTGCATGAGGTGTTGCCTAATATTTTAATTAATGCCAATAGTGACTACAAAGTGTATAACATTACAGGTATTACATTCAATGAAAATATAGTGAGTCTGTTGAGTAAAGGGCTCACCTTTGTCCCTACAATACATGCTAGACTTGAAACTTTAATGGTGGATTTAAAACTGTTCTTAGGAAAGCTCAATTTCAAACTGTTGTTTAATGTTGTCGACAACAATCACATTAGTAATATTCTAAGAAGAAATATGTTTTTTAACCCTGTGTTATCTACACCCCTGGTTATTTTTGAGAAGCTATGTAAATTTAATTTCAGAAAATTGCTAAGGGGTAAAAATGATCACATGAGTGAAACTAATTTGACTATTTCTAAACAACGCTTACTAGAAGTACTTATGCAAAACAAAATGATTAGAGTCATGAAGTCAGATAAAGGGGGAGGGATAGTGATTATGAATAAAGGGGATTATCTTAAAATGTTTGAACATGCACTAGATGAAGATTTTTATGAGCAAGTATCTTTGAATTAAATTAATTCATGTTATTCTAGAATTAGATTTATTTTGTTAGACATGCTGGAACAAGAAATTTCTAGAGAAGTGTATCAATTCTTAGAAGTTAAATTCCCTGTTGCCCCCCCCCCCCATTTGGGATCCCAAAAATACATAAATGTTTGTGGGACCCTCCTATGAGACCTGTAGTGAGTGCTAGAACTTGTATCACTTACCCCATGGCTATATACAAAGAAAAAAAGTAAAAAATGTTGGTATCTGGTTATTCACATGTTATGAAAGATTCTTGGGATTTTTTGGAAAAATTGAGAAAAATTAAATACAGTACTAGTTTAGTATTTGTTACTATAGATATAGTAAATTTATTTAATGTTATCCCACAAGATGTTGGAAAAGAAATGTTTCATGATTTTATTCACAAATGTGGTCATTTTAACACTAATGAAATTAATGCGCTTGATGCATTGCTAGACATGGTTTTGAAATATAATTTTATTCATCTGGATGGGCAATTTTTTTCAACAAAAAAGAAGGGTTGCTATGGGGGGCAAGCTGCGCCCCAGTGTTTGCGAGCATAGTATTACTTCAATGGGAAAAGCAGTTTATATTTAACAACAAAAATGTTCCACCTTATTATTTATATGTGAGGTTTTTGGATGACATTTTTATTGCTTGGGATGCTAGTAAAGTAGTCACTGATATGTTTTTGGAATATTTACATTCCACTACCTCATACTTAAAGTTCACATACCATTATAGTAAGTAAGTATTAACTATTTGGCTGTGTTTATTTACAAGGATGACATGGATAAAAGTATACAGAGCACAGTGTTTAGGAAAGCAGCATACCCTAATAACCTTTTGTACTACAGTAGTTGTTACCCGATGTACCAAAAGAGGGGAATCATTAAGGGGCAATATATAAGGTTAGCCTGTATGATTTCTAGTGAGGAAATGTTTTTCAAAGAATGTATAAATTTGAAAGGGATGTTTACAACTAGAGGTTACCCCCCAGATTTGGTTGATTTAATATGGAGGGAAGTCCTTCAGAAGAGACAGCAGAAGGAGATGATTCCCATTTTATTAGATAACAAAACTTTGGTTTATCAGAGAAAATCAAATAGTGGGTATAACTGTTCATTCATTACCACCTTCACTGAAGAATATGGTTATATTCGGAATATTGTTAACTAAAATTGGTTTGTTTTTCAAGCATTTGAGGGGATATCTGACATTTTGGGAACCAAACCAGTATTTGTCACTAGAAAAGCCAGATGCATCAAGAACATGTTAGAATCAGATGACAAGATATATACCACCATTAGTGAAAGGACTTTGGGTACTTATAAATGTGGTGTGTGCAATTTGTGCCAGTACAGTTTAGAGAAACATGAGGTGCTTATTAATGGTATGAAAGTAAGGACACACTTTTTTGTAATTGTAAATCAATGGGAGTGATTTATGTGGCTTTATGTAAAATGTGCCCAAGCTTTTATGTTGGGAAAACCATTCATAGTTTTAAAGAATGCATTTATGAACACATTTATGATATCAAGCAAAGAAGAACTACTAATGCATTGTATTGTCATGTAGAAAAACATCCAGACCATTTTTTTAAATTTTTTGGTATCGACACCATATAGCGGAACTTACTGGGGGACCATGGCGTGACATGGTAGAACGGAGAGAGTTGCATTGGTAACTGAAATTAAATGCCACCTCACCCCCGGGTTTGAATGAATCTTTATCCATAGTTTGTGTTTTAAGACTTATGTCTCACTATATTTAATTTGTTATTATGTTGTACACATTAGAGAAATATTAGGTTGGGTTTTTTCTTAGTATATATTTGTATGGACTTTTTATTATATGAGCAACTAGTGGTAGGTGTGTTGATGGGTCATGTGATTTTATTGGTGGGTTATTTAAACTGAATTTATGTAAATGTTTTTTATTCTGAAGAAGCGCATGTTATATACACATGAAAGCACTTAATTCCTATAATAAAACAGTTGTGAACTGGTTCTGGTCATTTTCTGTTTGGATTCCAGCAATTGGTTCAGTGTTTTTTGTTGTTTTGTGTTGATTGGGTTCACAGCTCTTGAAGACCCTGAATTTTCTTTGTAAGGATCCTTTGTGGTCTCCCCAATTGCTGCAGGTGTTTGGAAAGGTACATACCAATGGGAGCGTTGTACTCTATTATTGGCCCAATGAGGGAAGAGTACAGAGAGGGTTATAACCTCTTTTTTCCTGGATGCAATTCCCTTACTTATGAGATGATCAATATAAAATGCCCTTCTTACAACTGTAGAGACATGATGATGAAAGTTAAGGTTGCTGTCAACCTGTGTGCCCAGATCTCTCACCATCGACTGTGTACTTAGGGTATTGTTATTGATGTGGTAGTTTGCAGGAACATCATCTTTGCTGAAGGGGATTATAATGCATTTTAGACCTTGACTTTGGCATCAGTCATTAGTCTGCTTAAGACCTTCTTGCAGGATGTTGACATTGCTAGGAGTTTCAATGATCGCTCCCAGTTTGCAGTCATCAGCAGACTTTCTCATCCACAGGCCTTTAGTTTTAGTCTGCACTTCAGAGAAGTAGATTCCAAACAGCAGGGGTCCCAGAACCAATCCCTGTGGAACACCACTGGTTACAGGTCTGCTGGAGGTGGGTGGAGTCCCCTATTTTTACTGTATGAGTCCTATCAGTGAGCCAGTTTGCAATCCACCTGACAATATATGGCTTGATGCCCAACTGGGTGAGTTTATCAATGCTGCCTGAGTCGGGAATTGTGTCAAAGGCCTTTACAAAGTCTAGATTTGCTCTTGTCTAGAGCTTTGGTGACTGCCTCAAAGAATTCCACCAAGTTTAACAGGCATGATCACCTTTTGGCAAAGCCAAACTAGGTGAGGACGAGCAATTGGAGATTTGCTATATCTTTGTTAATAATGTCCATGATGACTCGTTCCATGGCTTTACAGATAAGGCTGGTCAGACTAATGGGTCTATAGTTCCCGGTGTTGGTAGATGCACCACTTTTGTACAAAGGGATAACAGTAGCTGTTTTCCATTCCACTGGGATGAAGCCAGTGCTTAAGATGTGATTGGAAAGCGTGCTCAATGGTGATGATAATTCCTGTTTTAACCCATGTAGAACACAGCCCGGGATGTTGTCTGGCCTCATAGGGGCTGTGTTTTTGGCCTTGGAGAGGGCATTTAACACCTGCTGCTCAGAGATACAAGGTGGGGGACAGATGTTTGGGATACTTTTGGAGTATATGTGGTGGGAACAGGGGAGTGAAGTTTTCACTGAACCTGTCAGTAAGCAGGTTTGCTATATCCACAGGTTCTATATATTTAGTACCATTAACTACAAGTTCAGCACAAATCTGGGCTTTACCTTTGAGGTTACAGATGTAACTAAAGAACACCTTGTGGTTATCTGTAGTTAGGAAAGCTAATTTGGATTCTTTGTTCGCTTTGAAGGACTTCACTAGGAGTCTTATTTGCTTGTTTAAGTTGAGGAGGGAGTTTTTCCAGTTTTGAGTCCATTCCTTCTTGCTCTTAGACAGCAATTTCTTTCTCCTATTGTATAGCCTATTAATAGCAGTTGTCCACCAGGCAGGGTTGTTTTTCCTTGAAGATCTTGCTTTGGTTCTATCAGGTATGGCAGAGTCAATACAATTGTGCAGGTGCTTGTATAAAGCACTGGTGTATAACTCAGCATAGGTGTTTGTTCCATCAGTAGGGGGAGGGGCTATGAAGCTATTTAAGGCATCACGTAAGAGGTTGTAATTGGCCTTGGAGAAGTTTTTTAGTCTAGTTGTTGCTAAGGGGAGGTCTTGTGTTATAGTTACTTCTACTGAGACTGATTTGTGGTCAGATCTCAGCAGGGGTGCCCATACACTGAGGGTGGTGCAGCAGTTTCCCATATTGGTGAACACCAAGTCCAGGATATTTGTGCTCCTTCTTGGTGTGTCAACCAGCTGGTCCTGGGCACTGGAGTTTACAAAGTCCAGGAACCTTTGGGCAAGTGAGTTAGAACACATATAATTTACCCAGTCAATGGATGGGTAATTAAAGTCACCCAGAACTAGAGTGTTTGGTTGTATCTTGATTGACTGAAGTAGATCCAAGTAGTCTGAGTGGATGTCTTGATTCATGGAGGGGGGGTCCCATAGCTGGCAATCACCTGAAGAGGGGTCTTGCCTACAGTCAATTGCACCTGAAGTAATTCAAGGGAATTGTGCTGTTTAACCAGTCTAGAGGTGTATTTATCTTTAATGAATATTGATACACCAACTACTTTAGTTCTCATGCCTTCAGCTTGTGGTCTGAACATGTGGAAGGAAATGTAAGCTGGTATAGCTAGGGTACTCTCTGCAGCCTTAAATCAGGTCAGAGTGACTGCACAAATGTCAGCATCTTCCAGGGTGAGGACTGCTGAGTGCAGTTTCCGGTTTAGACTGCTAGCATTTAGCAGCATAACCATGAGGTTGTTTTTAGAGGGTATTTTTACATTGGGAATTTTGTTCTTGTGACATTGCCTTAAAAAGGCATTATGGAGATGGCAAGAGCCTTAGCCAGTAATCAAAATCCCAGGGGTGACAGATGAAGTCCTTCTCTGGCAAAGCATCAAAGTCTGTTGACCATGTCATCCCAGGCTAACAGATACTGGATCCTCTTTGAATGACTCCACAAACTAAGCCAATTGTTGAAGTTAATAATATTTTTTTTGTATTGAGATATCATCCTAGGCAAAGGTAAAATGCTGCTTAAGGCTAGGGACATACTTGCCTGAGACACATACTCTGAGAGCTCAGTCATGCATCTTGTCATATAGTCCAGTGAGGTATGTCTCAAGTTGTTCACACTAACGTGGACTATGACAGAGTCATAACAGTACCTGTTGTTGAGAGACCTGAGAGCATGTGTGATATGGCGGATCCTGCCACCTGACAGACAGCCGATCATCACCTTTTCCTTATCCAACCTGGTGAGAGGGACGTCTGTGTGTCTCACAACTGAGTTGCCTATGACTAAGATGTTTGTTTTTGTGTTATGCCTTAGGGGTTTGACTAATGAGACACTGGTGTGTGATGTATTATGTGTATTATGTTCTGCAGAGGATGTATTATGTGAAGTGTGCTTGTGTTTGTGTTTGGGAGGTCTCTGATGTTTAGGTAAGCTTTTTGTGAAGACCTCTGCATATGTAGATTTATGTGTTATTGGTTTGGTAAGTGCAGGAGTTGAGGTGTGCATGCTTGCAACCTGCTTAGTATCAGATGGACTGACTGATGAGTGAGAGAGTCTGGATTCTAGGTTCTTGACATAGATGCATCTCTCAAATAATGAATTTGTGTGGACTAGAAGAAGTGGGTTGTCAGTGTACATGAGGCAATTGCTAAATTGCCTCAGGATGCCCATGTTGACCAAACTGGCTGGGGAAACTGTGGGAAATTGTCCATCCATAATGTTAGGTAAGTTGATGTGGTCAGAAAACAGGGAGAGGACAGGAAGGAACGGGTAAAGTAGAGGACAGAAGTGAACAAACAATATGAAGGGCTAGTGGGTAGGATCTGTGTTGGTACCTCAGGAGCTTTGCTGAATGTATCACATGTCAGTGAGGAATAATCATGAGAACTCACCAATGGAAAACCAACGGAGTACTAAGGGAAATCTTACAGGCAGAAGTGTGCATTATCAATGTACTTATTTGCAAGGATGGTCCTCTTACTGAAGGATATTCTAATGCACATCTTAGCATCGACTTTAAGACCATAAATCAGGCACCAGTTAATAATTTGTGCCAGGCCCCTTCTTGAGAGGATTCAGTGACTGCACCTAATTTACAATCATCTGCAAATCTGACATCTTAGCATTGAGTTTAAGACTGTGATTTAGGCCCCCGTTATTAGTTTGTGCTAAGCCCTCTTGGAGGATCTTTATATTTTGAGGGAATTCAAAAATTGCACCTACTTTGCAATAATCCATGAATTTGGTCTGCCAGAGGCCTTTGATGTTAGCCTTGATTTCAGAGAAGTAGATGCCAAACATAAGCAGCCCCAGCATCCAGCCCTGAGGGATTCTGCTAGTGATTGACCTTTTTGTGGAGGTAGACTCCCCTGTCTTAATTTCTTGGTGCCCATCTTAAAGCCAGTTGGCTATCCAGTGGGTGATGTAGCGGTTTATGCCTAATTCAGCAAGCTTGTCTACAATGCCCAAATGGGAAATTGTGTTGAATGCTTTGGCCAGGTTGAGATAGGCAGTATGCACCATTTTGCACTTATCCATTGCCTCGGTGACCTTCTTGAAGAAGTTCACTGGGTTGAGTAGGCATGACTTTCCCTTGACAAGATCATATTGACTTGGATCTGGTGTCTGAAGGTTTTGTATATTATATATATTTTTTTAATTATGTCCATGATAATTCTTAGCATATCTATTCATATGAGAATAGTCAAGCTTATGGGTTGGTAGCTTCCTGGGTCTGTGGATGGCCAACCCTTTGGTAGTGGGACAACAGTTTCAGTCCTCCATTCGCTTGGCACAGAACCTATTTTGAGGTGATGACTAATTGGCTGAATGAATGGTATGAATATTCAATGCACACCAGTTAGACTATTTAAAATCCTTAATCTCCTCCTCCTCTGTGCAAAATAGAAAGTCATGCTATTTGCATCTGTGTAAATACTAATAGATATTTAGCTCAAATGCAAATTTCCACCAAATGCAGTAACATAACTTGGTACGACTAGCTCCATAACATTGGTGGATAAAGTCAATGGCCAGGTTTGACTAGTGGCTTGAATGCTGAAGGACTAGTATCAGTTGGGAGACAAGTGATGAAATAGTCCCTGCTTGCTTCTCTTGGGGAAAGGTGGTAGGTACAAATGCCTGGAGCACACACTCCATAATGAAATCCCTGATGGTGGCTAAAGAACTTGTGGCACTTGCAGCTGAGGGAGCACAACATTATGAGGGTTATTTTATTTTCATGGTCTTTCCTTTCCAGTTGTCAGTTCTCACATCAACTGTCCAATCAGTCCATTCATTCACCAGTCACCAGATGTGAGTGGTGGTTTAACCATCACAGTGTGAGCTACAGGGTATTTCTATATATGCCCCTTGCACCCTGACATGCTGGCATTTGCTATGCATGAGTGCATGCTTTGGGACACTATGAGGTAAAAGTCCAACCTCTGTTGTTACATGCCTGCCTGGAGCCCCAACCTGAAGAAGAATGGAATTGGAAACTACAAGGCTCAGACTGACTTGCGTAGTCATGCATTACCTATCTGGGGTCACACATTTTATGCCAGCCAGTGTGAGCTTAACTGTGCTTTCTGGAATCATCAGAAGCAATACAGTAGGCTCCTACATCCTGGAATCCCACCTCCCTTCTCCTTCCCTGCTGCAGAGCAGAACAGGCACTGCCCCTTGAGTCAGCCCCACCAGTATCAGTGCCGCTAACCAAACCCTGACCACAAAGATTAAAGTCTGAGCTTCACCCCTGGATAGCATGATGCCAACTAGGTTATATCACTTGTAGAAATAGGTGACACACTTGCTAAGACCAATTGCATACATACCTTGGATATCTACAAGTATGCAAAGGAGGAACATTGTGGCCATGATTAGAAGACCCTGATGGCTATGCAGGTAAAAGCACCACTAATGGTGTTCACGTCTTTCCCTGAGGAAAACAAATGAGTTATACTGTACTTGCTGCACATAGGAAGGGCAGGGTGGATTAATCTGATGACCGAGATGCACAGTTAGAGAGGGTACCAACAGCAGGAAAATATGAAAAGTCTGTATTTTTCTAAGTTTATAAAATCTTTTTTTAACTTTCCAATCCCCATTTGAACAATCATGACAACAGAGATTCCCACGTTCAGACTGCTATATCTCATAATCTAGCAACTTCCTCCCTCCCTCTCTCGCTCTGATATAAAGTGAGAGAGAGAGATGGAGAAAGACTTGTTACACATGGCACGAGTGCAAGGATTTCTCTTTAATGTTACTTCTCTATTGCTTTAAAGTGCAATGTAAAATATTACAATGCCACTTGGGACCACCATCCCACCATCATTAGGCATTTCAGAATAAAGTTTTTCAGCATAAAGAGCCATGTTGCATATTATTGTAGATCAGCTTACTTTTTTAAATTCTACAGTTGTGTTGCTTCTCAGTCTTTGGCTAGGATCAAACCTAGTGTTAAGTGTTCATCTCTTTAAATAACTTTGCTTTTTTTTCACTGCAACACTCCAGTAGCACTGCATTGCTAAGAATTTGAGATATTTTCTTTTTCTTCTTTTTTGTTTTAAACAAAATGCCTGATATCTCTGTTGCTATAACGTACAGTGCAAAATATTGTAGTTGCAGCCAAGACTCTCCCAACTCAGACACATCAGAAGAGGATATGTCAGTGAACGACAGCACTCAACAGCTAACAATGTGCATATCTGTGACCCACTGCCCCATCTTGTTTTTTTAATTTGACAGTGCAGTGTTAAAGGCATTATACAATGCTGTTTCTTGCTTTATGACACAACTGTACTGCAATAGTGCTGTGTTGCAAACAATGAGTCTACACTGTGTGATTTTGTTTTACAAATGTATGTTAATTTTCCATTGATATAAAGTGGAATGCAATGCTATAATACTATAAACATGTTCTCTCCACTTTACATCCACAAAAGTTTACTTTCCCATCTTTACCAGTGCTGCATCTAGTATTTACACTGTTTCTTTATATAACACAGCCACTCCAGAACAATTTCTGCTTCTTAAGTTCCATATTTTATTTCCACCCCACAATTGTTTCTGTTTGTCATCTTTCTTCATCTGTAGGAATCTTACACTGTTGAACATAATAACATCCATATCTCATTTAGCACACCATTCCAGTGTCCCTATCCTTCTTACAGGTTAATAATAATATTGTTCATATTTACTGAAAGTGCTCTCGAATTGTTGCTTTTCTTTCTTTAAGTTTAGGGGGGATATTTTTAAATTTTTTGTTTTCTTATTTTTAACTATTTTCCCTACTGAATTTTTTTTCTCGGTTTATGTACAAATAACTCTTGATCCTTAAAATCAGATTATTTACTGGCTAGAACTTCAAAATCATTCTTAATTGTCATCCCTTCTTTGGCCCTCTCTTTCTGCATGCAAATTGTTTCCTCATATTGATCTCCATATTTTTTGTTCTTCTACAATTTCTTTTCACCTAGTCTGCCATCTCCCTCAGCTTCTTATTGTCCTTCCTCATTTGTGTTTTCTTCCTTTTCACTTCTTTTTCATCATTTAGTGTTTGCTCTTGGCAGTCCATTCAAAAGTGTCCCTTTTTTACTCATCCTGCTTTCAGCCACCCACCTACATGCTGTGTTTCCTTTCTCTTCACACTGGTTACATTGTACCGTGTCACAATCATTAATTAAATACGAAAGTCCCCACAAAAAAGCATGATATAAGCTGGTCAGTGTATCTTAATGTTACACTATGATCAGCCAGAAAAATTACACTTGGCAAGAATTTGACCATGTTTTTTTTCACATTTTAAATAAGCTTCTAACCTCTTCCCTCCATTCCATAAATTTCTCACATCTCTAACTTTTACAATATTATCACCAGTTTCACACAAACCCTGCATGTGTTTTTTAACATTTTCTTCTTCTAGTTCATCAGTTCTAAACTGCAAATGATTTTTTTTAACATTTACGTTACTAGCAGAAAACAAATAATTGCTCCATGGATAAATGTCCTTTTTGTCACAGAGTTCCAGAAACTTCATCACCAGTCCCATAGATTCAAATGGTAAATCACAAAAAGTCTCTGTCCATAGTCTCACAGTTGGCCTTCTCTTCTTTTTAAAAACAGATTTACTCTTAGTTCGCTGCTGCTTTCCTCCTTTACTTCCTGTCACTGCTACATAAGCTTTATCTACTGTATTCTCTTCTGCTATATTACCCAGCTTCTTCTCCACATTACCATCCTCAGCACTTCTGAAAAAGTAATCTGCCATCTCACCCCATGAAAGAGTAGAGCTGTCTCATGTACCATCCTGCACAATTACTTTCAGCAGAACATCACCTGCAAGCCCTGCTGAAGCCACTTCTCTTATCTGCACGACTTCAATGGACTCACTTTAATTTTCCATTGAGAAGGCTAAATGCTGCTCATTTGTATCATCTATCACACAGGACTTTTTATTTGCATTCTGATTCTCCATATCAAACACATTTTTCTCCAGATTCTCGTTTTCCACCTCCAAACTCTCCACAGCTTTTCTGTCCTCCTCCATACTGTTGTAGGAGCCCTCCAGCACCATCTAGCAGCTCCAAAGAGAAAAGAGAAAGAGAAGTTCCCCAATGCCTTGGCTAAATTTCCCCTAGTTATTATGAGCATGCAGGTACGTGCATGCGTGACTGGGTGTGCCTTCTTTGAAAGGCTGGCAACTCAACATCATAAAAATTCACTGCCAATCATTAGCGGACCAGAGTTCCGCTGTGGTGACCCCTAACCTGGAAAAGCCAAAAGACCTTTAGTATGAATACTACCTCATCCTTCCCATGCAAAGAGGCCATTAATTTAAGGGAATTGGCCAAGTCAACAAAATGTAAATAAACAAATAAAATAAAATTACCTGGCTAACCATGATCAGTGAGGTAAACTCAATCTCACTAGCACAATTGTGGTAATCAGTAATATAATTAAAGCTTAAATTTTCAGACATGACATAGTTTTGTATAAAATGTCTAGGCTCTCCTTGTCCCAGTAGGTATTTCCCACATTGTTACCATAAGCGCTGGCTGGAATGAATGAGCTAAAATCACTCTAGAAAACTTTATAGTCTCCTGTTTTTTTCTCATTGCTCTTTATGCCTTACATGTTGAATGCTTTTGATTTCTGGTTAATAAAGAAAGGATTAAACACATTATTTCTGAAGATATTTGATTTATAGGAATGCCTTCTCATGCTGAAGCCCTTGTTCTGCTCTTCTTTACAAAGTTTAGTGAATAATGTTGTCATTTTCAGGAGGCCAAAGCAATACAGCAACTTAGCTCCACATGTCTAATCAGCTCCCCAATCTATATATATTAAAACAGTACAGTAACTTAACCCCACACGTCAAATCAGCCCCCCAATCTATATATATATATATTAAAACAGTGTAGTAACTTAACCCCGTACATCTACTCAGTCCCCCAATCTATATATATTAAAACAGTACAGTAACTTAACCCCGTACATCTACTCAGCCCCCCCAATCTATATATATTAAAACAGTACAGTAACTTAACCCCGTACATCAACTCAGCCCCCCAATATATATATATTAAAACAGTACAGTAACTTAACCCATACATCTACTCAGTCCCCAATATATATATTAAAACAGTACAGTAACTTAACCCCGTACATCAACTCAGCCCCCCAATCTATATATATTAAAACAGTACAGTAACATAACCCCGTACATCTACTCAGCCCCCCAATCTATATATATTAAAACAGTACAGTACCTTAACCCCGTATGTCTACTCAGCCCCCCAATCTATATATATTAAAACAGTACAGTAACTTAACCCCGTATGTCTACTCAGCCCCCCAATCTATATATATTAAAACAGTACAGTAATTTAACCTTGTACATCTACTCAGCCCACCCAATCTATATATATATTAAAACAGTACAGTAACTTAAGCCCGTACATCTACTCAGCTCCCCCAATCTATATATATTAAAACAGTACAGTAACTTAACCCTGTACATCTACTCAGCCCCCCAATCTATATATATTAAAATAGTACAGTAACTTAACCCTGTATGTCTACTCAGCCCCCCAATCTGTATATATTAAAACAGTACAGTAATTTAACCCTGTATGTCTACTCAGCCCCCCCCCCAATCTATATATATTAAAACAGTACAGTAACTTAACCCCATATTTCTACTCAGCCCCCATCTATATATATTAAAAAAGTACAGTAGCTTAACGCCGTGTGTCTACTCAGCCCCCCAATCTATATATATTAAAACAGTACAGTAACTTAACCCTGTACATCTACTCAGCCCCCCCAAGCTATATATATTAAAACAGTACAGTAACATAATCCTGTACATCTACTTAGCCCCCCAATTTATATATATTAAAATAGTACAGTAACTTAACCCGGTACATCTACTCAGCCCCACAATTTATATATATATTAAAACAGTACAGTAACTTAACCCTGTATGTCTACTCAGCCCCCCAATCTATATATATTAAAACAGTACAGTAACTTAACCCCGTACATCTACCAGCCCCCCCAATCTATATATATTAAAACAGTACAGTAACTTAAGCCCGTACATCTACTCAGCTCCCCCAATCTATATATATTAAAACAGTACAGTAACTTAACCCCATACATCTACTCAGCCCCCCAATCTATATATATTAAAACAGTACAGTAACTTAACCCCGTATGTCTACTCAGCCCCCCAATCTATATATATTAAAACAGTACAGTAACTTAACCCTATACATCTACTCAGCCCCCCCAATCTATATATATTAAAACAGTACAGTAACGTAATCCCATACATCTACTCAGCCCCCCAAGCTATATATATTAAAACAGTACAGTAACGTAATCCCGTACATCTACTTAGCCCCCCCAATTTATATATATTAAAACAGCACAGTAACTTAACCCCGTACATCTACTCAGCCCCCCCAATCTATATATATTAAAACAGTACAGTAACTTAACCCCGTATGTCTACTCAGCCCCCAAGCTATATATATTAAAACAGTACAGTAATGTAATCCTGTACATCTACTTAGCCCCCCAATTTATATATATTAAAATAGTACAGTAACTTAACCTCGTACATCTACTCAGCCCCCCAAGCTATATATATTCAGTTCACCCAGGAAATGTATTCCACATGAACATTTTTCCTTGCTCTACTTCTGCTTCTGCTTGACAGACTAAAGATGGTGCAGGAAATGTGGAAAGTAAGCATTATAACAACAGAGTACAAGGGCAAAGGGGGCATTCATAGGTGCAGGAAGTATACAGGTATCAAACTCCTGTCACACTGCAAATAGAGCTAATAAGGAGGATTGACAAACAAATACACAGAGCAGTACAAAGTAAGATGGCAGATGGGCAGATCAGATTCAGATTAGGGTGAAGCATAACCAATCAGATGTTTGCAGTGATACAGATATATGAGGAGAAGCTGGAGATGAGGAAGAAGTCCAACTGGGCATTCCTATACGTGGGGAAAGCATATGATAAGATCTCAAGAAAGCTGATTTTGATTTTGGCAGTCCTGTGATGGTTTGAAATCTGAGATACATCAGTAGAATTAGTGCAGGCTATTTACATGATGCAGTGACACAAGTACAAACAGGAGTTTTTCAGTGAGAATGGGTCTGCATCAGTTTTCAGCTCTGCCCTCACTGCTGTTCATACTGGTGTTAGACTACATTATTAAGCAGGTCAGAATGAGCAGACCAAGCTGTTGTGTGCAGACAATTTGGCATTACAAGCAGACTCTGAAAAAAGAACTTCTTCAAATGTTAACTGGATGGTATGCAATAACTGAAGGTACATGTCATGAAACTGAGCACAAATAAAGCAGTTGTAATGGCAGAAAATGGGGGAATCTGAAAAAACTGAACATGGAGATATAAGGGGGGAAAGGAGAACAGGGTTACAGCTTCAAGTATATGGGAGGGGCAGTTGTGGAATAAATAAGTTAAGGGAAGTCTGAATGAGGCAGTCAAAGCTAGAAACCAAGGGGCTACAGCCAACTGGTACAGAATATCAGGAGTAGTTTATGATGGAAGGATGCCAAAGAAACTGATAAATAACTGCAGAAAAGTGACATGTTACCAGTACTACTGTATATTAAAGAAACCTGGGCAGTAAAGGTAGAGCAGCTGCTGAAGTTAAAGCTGATGCAGATGAATTACCTAAGATGGGTTGCAGGATACACACTGTGGGACAGACAAAGAAATCAGGAAGTAGATCCAATTGCAGACAAGGTCAAAGAAAACAGATTACAGTGATCTGAGCACATGTGCAGAAAAACAGAAGACAGTGTGGTGAAGATGAAGTGGAGAGATAGTAAGTAGGCAAGAGGTTATAAGGCATCCAGGAAAGGGATGGACTGTGTGAAAGAAGACCTGTGACAGTCAGGAATGATTATTGAAAGTCGGTAGGAGAGTGACACTGAACAAAGAAAGATGGTGTTACTTGACACAATACCCTGATCCCATGTAAAAACTGTAGAAAAGGAAGGAGGGGTGATGATGGCAATGATTTCTTTTCCATTTCATTTCTCTGTGTAATATTTATCTTAAATGTATTGTATTTTCTTGGCTGTATTTTGTTTTGTTTTTTTGATCACATAGATGAATAAGAAATTAATTTGCTGAACATGATGAAGCTAAAAGAAAATTGCAAACCCGCCAAGGGAATGTAAGCAATAATGTTGAAACTATACTTGCAAAGGAAAGGCTTTATTCAGCTGGAGCAGAATGGCCACAGTTTTGCAGTTTACAAATAAGTTTTTCTGTGTATGTATATGGCTGTGTTTGTTAATATTTAACTGTATGTATGAATATGTGCTTATGTATCATGTTTCCTTACCAAAGTCTACTGAAACTGGAGATTGTCCCTTTCTCTTAAATACAGTGATCTTGAAGCTGATAATACTTAGATGTGGGCATAAGGGGCACATTACTTTGTAAGGTGGGGGTGACTGACAGAACTTCCTGGAAACTACATAGTAGGCCTATATTGTCAGTAGTCTTGTTTCATTTCATAGAGCATTTAGTACACGTAATTTTGGCTTCAAGTGCTTTCTCTGTTGCTGCTGTGTCAGTGGTTTGATGACTGTATCTGCAGTGTTGCCAAATGCCACTATTTTTGTTTTTTGCAATACATTATTGATGACTTAGACACATTCATTTGAAACTATCAATTAACGTAGAAAAGGTCTCTCAATGATAAACATGGACATGTAATAAGCTGGGGACTCACTTTTCTCTAATACAGTGGGAAGAAGCTGGAACCAGCTTCCAAGTGAACTTTTGACTCTTTCTTCTACACTGCTTTTCAAAAACACCTTAAACAATACCTTAAAACACATTGGCTTTGTCTCTGCTCTAACCCTGACTAATACTTCTCTCCCCAGTCATGCTCTCCCCATACTTTGCTAACCTTTTGTACATGGATGCTGACCTGAACTAACCAGTTATTTAACATCCCACTAGTATCTAACAAGTTTTCCTTCTTACTACTTTATAAGAATCTTTATATTAGCTTTCCTAAAAAAAAAACAAAAAAAAAATGGACTCTGTATAAATTTTTCCATATTTAGAATCTCAATAATGTTCTACTATTATCTTACTATTGTATAAATTGTATGTTATGTTGTAAGTTATGTTGTTGCCTATGCTTGGAGCTTTTCTCCCTGAGCCTCTACTGAAAATGGACATGTATCCAGTTAAACTAGCCCGGTCAACAAATGTAAAATAAATAAATAAATGTAGTGATAATAAAGCACATCAAAAGACTGAAATGGTGGAGAGAAATAATTAGAGTTAGTAAACATTGAATGAATTATGGGGCAAACATAAATCATGAAGGGTAATAATTTACTAGGGACAAGGGCTGTATGTAGTTTTAAACTGCAAGGAGTAATTCAGTTGTAAGAGATGGTGATGGTGGATCTGCTCTTGAACAATGAGCACCAAACATGAATTCAGCAAGGCAGAGGAGAGAGTACGCAAACAATAAAATTACATGAATTTTGAGAGAAGGGGTGAGATCACCCCAGGCAGATTGAAATAAGGTATCCAGAATATTTGTCTTATGAGGCTACAGTGTAAAATGTGACATGCCATTGTGCACTGTCATCTCATTAGTGAGGAGTTCTCAATTGCTGTATACTTTCAGGATTCTTTCCATGATCAGCTTTTTCTACTCAACTAAGAGAGGTAAGTTTCGCATCTAATAAAGTGATGTTCTATGTATCACATTTCACTAATCTTGTATAAAAGTGATGAGAGTAATTATACTTATGAGGACATTTTACCAGATTAAAAGCAAACTCATAACTGTTGCCATTATTAGTAGTCTCAGGTAACAAATTAGTAAAAATCTACAAGAAAAACCTAGCCAAGCCAGAGTTTTCACTGTGTGATACCTTAAACCTCCTGTAATATAGGCCGATGGAATATATGCAAATGACTCATTAAGGATATCTAGTGTTTCAGCTATATGGCTTCTGAATGTCCATGACTTTTTACTTTTTCTTTTAAAGTCTATATGAATACATTGTAAAGTATAGCCAAACAGTCAGCTTATGTTGTGCCGATGATGTTATAAGAAGGTTGAAACATGCTTGTCTATGGCTAGTGGGGATTGGCTTTATTGGCCTGAATGTATCCATGAAGAATTAAAAAAAAAAAGTAAAAAGTCATGGACATTCAGAGGCCATATAGTTGAAACACTTGATGTCTTTAAGGGGTCATTGGCAAATATCTCATGGGCCTCTATAAAAGGAGGCTTATCTATTAATTAATTAATTCATTCATTCATTCATTCATTTATTCATTTATTTATTTAACATAAATAAATAAATAAATAAAATATCCCATGGGTGTCTATAAAAGAAGGTTTAAGGTATCACATAGGAAAAACTTTAGCTTGGCCATATTTTTCTGGTAGTTTTTTACTAATTAGTTTGTCTGTGTGACATTTTTACTCTTTGGTTTGGATGATGGGACATTTTACAGCCATCTTAATGGTTATGGACATAAGCTGGGTTTATAGACACTGTGTTTGTAGAGTATAGCCAAACAGTCCACTTATGCTGTGCTGATAAGGTCATAAGAAGTCAGAGACATGCCTGCCCATAGCTAATTGGGTTGGGCTTTATTGGCCTGCATGTATCCATAAAGACTTAAAAACAAGTAAAATGTCATGGACACTCAGAACCCGTACTGCGGAAACATGTGATGTCCTTTAGAGGTCACTTGCATATATTCCATGGATCTCTATTACAGGAGGTTTAAGGTATCACACAGTGGAAACTCTTGCTTGGCTATATTTTTCTTGCAGTTATTTTTTTACTAATCTGAGGTAAATGATGGAATATTCATTCTGAAGATTCAAATTATGAAATCTGAGATGTCGTGCTGAAATTTTTTCTCAAGAGGCAAACTCAAAATTATTATATATTTTTAATGTTCCTTGTCTGAAACAATATTTTGGGTTAGAAATGTGGAAGGTCTATGCAGCTCCATAGGTAGTATTTTGTAAATCAAATTTTAAAATGAATGTAATTGTTTACCTTATTAAAAGTGGAATCTTATTTATAATACTTTCAGACAATGTTTTTTAAAATAATCATCTTATTGGTCTATAACAAAAAAATCTGAATTGTCATTGAACAATTCTGTGTTAAAAGTGAATAGACTATTGATGTGTCAGATAATATCTCTTATGTAGAATCATATTTTCAGAATGAAATGTGCAAGCAAAGTGCAGATGTTCGTGAGGTAACATCAAACTCAAATCTAATATGAAAATGCTTTCTTTTAATGGAATTAATCCAGAATGCTGGGCAGATTAAATGTAGATTTATAAAGATGGAAAGTAGTAATATTCTGAGACAAACCTTTCAGAATACCGGTATTGTGGGAATATACTGTGAAGTCAAAAAGTTATCATACAGTTTTGCCCGATAAGGTGATTCTTGAGATGGTAAGCCATAAATACTGCAGTGAGAATTAGGTTTCAGAATTTTAACAATTAACGAAATTAGTGTTTACTGTTCCATAGCAAATAATGGAAGGCAGAATGCATTTTTGCTAGTGACAAGAGTAAGAAGGGTCTCTAGTCCAGTGAGGACCGCTATCTGGAGATTTGCAGCAATATAGAACTATGGAGCTGCTGACTGTTTCTTCTGTAACAGTAGTGTTGAAAGGATATTTGGGATATGATGGTATACTTCTTTGAAGGAAAGGGACATTTGGATCATAAGCATTCACATGTCTAACACATTCTTTTACAATTACAGCTATGGTATAGACCAGCACAATTAACATAATCAATGTGTCTCAAATCTAAGGCATTAAATGATTCTGAAGATAAAAAAACAGAATTTCAACTGAGACATCATTTTGGTTAGTCTGAATTTTTATATTGCATTTGGGTCTATATCACAAAGTCAGACAATAAAAACAGCAAACGCTCTTATATCGAACACTAAAAAATGAAAGCAGTAAATGTCGAACACACGGAACAGCAATTTTTTTTCCCAGGGAAAAAAATCGCTGTCCTGCAAAAAAAAACAAACAAAAAAAAAAAAACAAACAAAAAAAAAAACAAATCCAAAGACAAAATAAAGTGGGGGACTCTCCCCCACACCCCCTCAATGTGGTGGGCTGTGCCACCCACACCCCCCCTACATAAATATACCAACTCCGAGATCGCACCTTTCGATTTTTAGTGTTTGATATAAGAGCATTCGCTCTCGTTATCATTCGACTTTGTGATATAGACCCTTGCATTCTACAGTAGTAATAATGGTACATTTGTCTGGGCAATATCTACTGTGTGTATTGGTATAAAGGGATTTAACTATACTGAATTAATGGAAAAATGGGTTTGCAGTGGGGTGAACAGCAAACCAAACCTCCACCGGACCTTAATGCAAATGAGAAGACAGCCAATTCAAATAAACAGGCCTGTTATCAACAAGAGATAATCTTAATTAGTTGTCTTAATTATGCAATTATTTTTCGGCAACCTCTTTGAATTTAGATCCAAGATTTTGAGAGAGTAGAAGCGAGAAAGAAAAAAATAAATAAAACATTGCTTGTGCAGGTGCAAGTCAATGCATAGACAAATAAAACTAATCAGAAACAACTGTTCCATGTGTGTTAGTCTCCATCTTAGGATAATTAGCAGTACAAAGTGGTTGTGCTCTCCCACAGAATAAGAAATAAGTGGAACACATGTCCAAACATCAGAAAATAACTTAGCAGATCATCCTTTATCACCTGAGATGTTTACATATGTCCAAACATCAGAAAATAACAAAGTGAATGCTCCTTTATCACCTGAGACATTTACACGTGTCCAGACATCAGAAAATAGCTTAAGTAAATGCTCCTTTATCACCTGAGACATTTACATGTGTCCAGGCATCATAAAATAACTAATCGAACGCTCTTTTATCACCTGAGATGTTTATTTATGTCCAAACATAAGAAAATAATTGAGCGAATGCTTCTTCATCACCCAAGACATTTACAGTCTGACGCCTACTATTATTTCAATAATGACTTTTGTAGCCTGGAAGATATTTGAAATGACTGCAGTTATTTGCTTTTTTTTTTTTTTTTTTTTTTTTTTGCATCTTTTATGCCCCCCACTGTGCATGCCATATTTCAGCACATTTCAGTCTTCTGGATTACAGTATCTAACAGGCAGTTAAAGAATGCAGTCATTCATGAAGATGCAAAATGATACAAACTGGTGGTGCAGTGATTAAATATATCATGCATTTAACTGATCAGTTATTTCAAGCTATATATCAGCTAAGCATGCAGATTGTGGTAAGTAAATAATTAGTGAAATGTATGAAAATATCCTGAAGTTCTTTTCTTTTATTATTCATAAAATTGATCACATCTTTTTTGACAAAAGCTGCCTTGCAAAGGCTAGAGCATGACAGCAGTGCTTTCTGTCATTCAGTCTGTGTCCTTTTAAAAGGCTTGTGTCATCTAAATATATTCCGTCCTTGAAATATGCCACTTAAAAGACAAAGCACAATTACAAACACTAGCAGACGTGAACACTTTGGGTTTGATGCCAAGAACATTAACTTAAATAGCAACCTTACTGCAAACATGTTTACCAAATGTTTATTGCCCTCTAATAGCAATTCTTCTATATCACAGTAACTTCAAAGGTACTAAGTAATTAAAACAAAAAAAAGATGAAAGCAGCTACTGAATATTAATTAATGACACTGTCCCAAAATTGTATTCTTTCTGTCTTGCTTAAGTTCACGTCTACTGCAGAAGTAAAATGCAGTCACTGCATTTTTATATTCTATAAACATTCATTGAGGATTTCTAACTATAAGCAAGCACTTAACCATATTAAACAATCGCTGAATGATTCATATGATTATTTTTGTCACACAGTGTTCTGGGGATCAGGTAGAGTCTGGTCATGACTGTTTTCCTCTGAGCACTTTGCATCTGTATATTTCCATTTTGTCCTAATAGCTACCTTGCCCTAATTTCATTTTAACTTCTGAACTTTACTGCACAAAATATTTAGGTCAGGGGTGTCCAACCTTTTCAGTTGCAAGGGCCGCATTGAGTCAACAGAAATGGTCTGGGGGCAAACGTCAAGTGAGGACCAAAAAAAAAAAAAAAAAAAAAAAAAGGTCTCAAGGTCTCACATTAACTGAAGAGCAAAAAAAAAAAAAAAAAAAAACAAGACCCCCAGGTATGCGGACTAAAATCTAAAATGCATAATATTTGCCCTAAAATTCAATATCTCATTCTAATTATTTAAAAAACAGTTAAATCTAACATCTTAGTTTATTTGTAAAAAAATTTAACAAGTACAAACCTTTCAATTAATCCATTAACAGTACATCCAGTACTAAAAACATTAATTAAGTACAATAGTTTCTTAGAATTAACAAAATGCATAAAATACATAAAAGTATTTTCGTTTAAAAACGGACATTTTAGCTAGTTTAAACTAAGAACCCAAGTTCATCCAAACTATCATAAATAGTAGTAGTGATAAAATTATTATCAACCAGTACTAATAAATAAAAAGCTAGTACTAGGTTATACTCTATTAATGTAGTACTACAATTATTAAAAAATGTTTGAACTACACATGAACTTGCAAGTCTCATGTGTTACTCGGGACCTAAGTGTGAAGCAACTAATTAAACCTAATAAAATTATGAAACTATTTGACACTGAAAATCTCTTAACGGTTGAATATCCCTCAGACTTCTACCCTACTGCCAACAGTTGCCCACTAGCAAAATTACTTGGAAAAGAATCACTTGCGAATGACTGTCAAACACTGCTTCCATTCCAATTACAGTACCATGTCTGGTCTGATAACTGGTACAATACTTCTTGACCTCGATACAGGCTTTGAAACAGTCAGTTGTAGGCAATTACTAAATAGGTATACAATACTCAGCTTCTCTCCAGAGGTTTACAGTAGTTTCATAACTACCCATCCAATCAATCCTACACCACATGTGGAGCTTATGATTCCTCAGTAAATGGAAACATTTCTTGCAGAGTCCCACAAGTGTCCATTCTTGGAGCCATTGTATTCTCATTTATTAATAATGACTTCCTGACACTTGAAAACCACATCTACATACATTACGCAGTCACTAGGTATGGGAATTCAACTCATGAAATAATTAGAAAGCTACAGTTTGATTTTGCAGTACTTTGGAACTAGTAGTTAGGCTAGCTTGCTGTAAATACCAACACAACTACAGTCAAGCTGCACAAAAATTAAACATGCCCTTATCCCTGTCATCACTGATCCCTCAACATTTTGCCTACAACCACCTCCAATTCTTAGGAATAATGTTATATTCTTCTTGCTCTCACTCTAGTCTACAGGAAGGATTGAGGTGTAGAGAGAGGATTAGGCAGAAGGATAGAAAACAGAAAGAAGTATATGCTTGCAATGGGATGTCACATGCAGAGTTGGATTATGGTCAAATGGGCCCTAGGCAGTGTATGGTATCAGGCCCCCACATACACAGCAGACACCTCCAGCCACCCCAGTGCCGCATTACTTGGCCTTGTCTCCCCAGTTACCATACTATTTTTTCTTTAGTTCTCCAATGACTACAGATATTTTGACTTACAGTAATTTAAAACTTTTATTTCAAATTTTAACGCACAAAAAAAGATAACCATTTGTTAATGAAACAATAGTCTCATAATGAAAACAAACAGAATGAACAACAGTAAACTTTTCTGTTCTTCAAACTCACATTCATTGAAACTCCATTGAAACTCACATTCAAAGAAAATGCATGTCGCCAGTGGTGGATAAAGTATACCTTTGAGCTGTTTTCAAATCATAGGGCCCTTGCCTACATTTTTAGGACCATGCATGTGTTCTTTGGTTCACCTTCCTGATTGTATTAAATCATATTCCTTGTATAATACAGCACTACTTGTTATATCATGTTTTAAATTTGCAATTTTAAACATTTTCCAGTAGCAATGAAACAAAACATCATTAATGACAAAAACATCCATTTCAGAACATTTCAACCATAAAAGGCTACTCAAACTTCTGTCATTACAATCCACTAATATAAGTCAATATGAACCATCTGTGTAGAAGTAAAATGTATCTGATTACTTCTACATTAAAGAGATTTGTAACATGAAAAGTTTGCTGCTGGCAAACATCTTTGTAATAGACTGAGCATGGATGGCAAATCAAAAACAGGTTTATAGTTGATCTCTCACACAAAGGAAGACACACTCAGGAGTGCAGCATCCCAGTCCCCACTTAAAATGCACTACTACAGTATCAGCAATTAATCTCATGCTGTGGGAGTAGAACCTGCACCAAAAGAAAAAAGACCATTTATTGTGCTACAAACATTACTTTCAAATTCTGTAGTAGCACAAACACTAACAGACATATTTAAAACAAAACAGTTGCACATTGAACAACAGTGTGAGCAAAAATAAACTTCCCTTCACTTGAAGCATGCAATTATTTGAAAATACACTGAAAGTTACAATTCTTTTGTTCCATAGCCATTAATGGACTAATTCCTAGGATTGAACACTAACTGCCCCTTATTGTTGCAAACTCCGGTACTAATACCACATTATAATAATGCTTCATCAACTGAGCTAACAACAAAAAACACCAATGTACTACAATAAAGAATGGACAACGGCTTACACTAGTTTCATTATGAAATGAGTCACTGCCACCCTTACAGTCTCTAATACTGGATGTTGTCCACCTTTAAAGACAAGACCCTAATACAGATTGTCAAGTATACCCTCGGAAATACAGACAGCACTCAGCCAGATCCCTTTCAAACTGGCCACTAATACAAAAATAACTCCAAAAATGCACCTTCCAGACTTAACCCATTCTAAACTAAGGGAGCAGACACAGTGTCAAAATACTTAACTTACCTTTTGCTATGTTGTAGTGTAGTCGGTGTGTACACAACAAAATAATAAATCCACTCTTCACGATCTCGCTTCAGCTTTTCTTTTACCAGTAATATAAAAAACGCCCGAACGGTGTTTTCGCGCATGCGCATACCAGCGGAAAGACGCTGGTATGAAAAAACGTAAAAAAAAGAAAGTTGGCGCATACGCAGAACAGCAAAAGTACGCGGATGTGTAAACACACGGAAAAAAAGGTAAATTAAACTTAAATTTAAATTTAAGGGTCACGGGCCGCATGGAAGAGCTCTGAGGGCTGCATGCGGCCCGCGGGCCGCGGGTTGGACACTCCTGATTTAGGTTGATGGTCACATGAGGGCATTGTTAGTATTCTTAAATGACTAGTTGTTAAATGTGAGAAGTACAAAAAAAATGACTGCAGTCATATAGCTAAGAATACTACCGACTCATTATTTCTCATTGAGAGACAAATTCACTGCTCTCCCAGTTTAAGTGTCAAAACAGCGAACTGAAATCATGTAAAAACTAGGGTTTCCTATTTGCATTTTATAATTTAAAGAGTCTTCCAAATATTAAAAAAAACTGTGTGTGCGTGCGTGTGCGTGCGTGCGTGCGTGTGTGTGTGTGTGTGTGTGTGTGTGTGTGTGTAAAACATTTCTTTGCCTGTACTGTTACATGGATTGGAGTAATTTTCTTACATCACAGAAGTCTCTTTTTTTTTCTGTTTCTTAAATGTCCACGTTAGAAGTCTAGCCAAGAATACAATGAAACGAATATAAATATCTGATAAATAAAATTATCTATTATCACCTTCAGCCTGCTGTGCGGAAAGTACCCGGAATTCTCAGCATACGCTTATTCTGGGAAAACACATGACTGGCTGTTACTGGGAAATGATGATGAAAGTTGTTGAGTCCAAACCAGATTAGTAACCTTTTTATAATTAAAGATGACAAAAAATATCATACAACAATACAGGATACTTTACTAAACCTAACACCCAAATATGTTGCTGCAGTGCCAATTTGAGCTAAGTACTTTATAAATATGAACTACTTTCTATCAAAAAGGCAGAGCCCTTGGACATCTCCACAATATGTGAAGCTACAAGTATATAAGTCCACAGTTAAGCCAACAACTCTTAGACGGTGAAATGAACTCCATTTGAACTGGATACAATTATGCTAGATGAAATAACTTGGATTGTGCAACAAAATCAAAGGAGATTTTACAATCATTGATGTGGTTTAGTAGTCAGTGCTCTTAAAATCACAACCTGCATTTAATTCCAAAACAGGAATATTCAATGGATTTTTTTGCTTGATTGCAAAGTGGATATCCCACAGATCCCAGGTTGTGAAAGTTGCTGGTGCAGTCTCTAAATGTAACATTGTAATGAGTGGTATGCCACAGACATCCATGCTAGGGCCTCATCCGTTTAGCATTTATTTTGCAAATATTGAAGCCAATATCCTGGAAATGTGTTTGGCCAAGTTTTCAGATGACTGAAAACTAAGTACTATTATCTGCTTATCCACAGATACTAAACATCACCAGCAAGGGCTGGAATGTGCACATACTTGCTATAGTAAGACTGGTCTAAAGTTAAATGTAAAAGTTGTAACATAGTGGTATTCTGCAAAAAAAGCTGCTCCCACCTCATATATTATAAACGGTACTCATCTTCAGACAGAGAAGGTCATAAGAGATCTGAATACTTTTATGGACAACTGTCCCATAATTAGTCATCATGTTTCCACCATAGTCAGGCAATTCTTATATCTGGGCTCCTCAATTGCAAAGAGAATGTCTTCAAGAGCCATAAAAGTCATCCCACCCCTGTATTCTCTTATCACACACATCACTAAATACAAAGCCCCTTTTAGAATGTACAAATCCAGACAAATTGCTCGGCAGGAAAGGCCCCAAAGATTTTTAGTCAAGAAAATTAAAGGTTTTAAATCCTTCAACTATCCTAAAAGACTAGCATGACTTTTGTTCTACTAAGTAGCCTACTGGTTACTCTGAAGTGACCTGTATCAAGTGTTCTGAGCCATGGAAGACCCAATTATATTTGACATCCCAGTTTTTCTTATCAAAACCAGTACCACTATGAACACCCAGACTAGATACCTCAACCTACATCAAAACATAAACAAGACTAGTTAGAGGGATATGTTCCTAACAGAGTATATCCCCAGACTAATGAATATGTTACCACTACAGGTCAAACAAAGTGCTAGTTTGGCTACCTTTAGGGCTAGTCTTAATGACTGGATGGATAGACACAAACTATACCAGGCTTATAGGGAAAGGCCCTGCTTGTTTGGAAGATAAGCAGTATTAAGTGCTTTTCATAGGTGGCAAGAACTTTTAAGTTTGTCTTCTTAAAGGTGTATATAGTGGTAATCATTTCAAATGTCATGTCCTGCTTCAGAGAATCCCATGATATGGAGACTGGCTGAAAAACAGACTTACATATATTAAGTCCAAGATTACCTTTTCCTAGAATATTCCCTTTTCTCTGAGGTATGGTGATCTTGGTGATCTTAGAATTGGTTTATATAAGCTGAAGAGGTGGGGTCTTGCCCCCCACAAAAATAAGTTTAACGGAGAAGAGTGATATTTGCTATTTCTTTCCTCCTGCATTTTCAGTCTTTTTTTGGTGTGTTGTACTTAGCATTACAAGTGCCAACATTTCACTAGAGAGTTATACGCAGCTAGGCATGGTATGGTTTCATGATTGCTTGTCTAGTACCATTCCTACGTTCCCATGTTCCTCTGTAACTTCTACATTTTTACTAAGTCCTGTGTCAATAAATTCCAACAAAAGTATCATGTGCAGCATTGATTTAAATATGTCCTTTTAACCCTTGATAATAATGAACCATAATCAGCAAATAATCTAATACGTTAATAATTTTCAGGACAGCATGTCACAGTTGTAAAATACTGATACGTATGAATCTTGGATCACTGATGAGGTTGAATTTAACAAAGTTTAAGGTTATTATGGAGTGTTAGCTTGCAAGGTATAGTCAAGTTAAAAATGACCAGTTTCAATTCTTTTATTGGAAACTAGAGATCTGCAAACATTAGAGGTATAACTACAGTGATCATTTTCATTGTATGACTACAGAAGATGGCGACTTTTCTAGGCATAAACTCAAAATCTGAATTTGCATGTACCAGGGACACATACTCACAGTTGTTTTTCATCACTATCAAGCAAGCAAACAGTGAGAAAAGTGCATGACAACCATGGCTAGCAGTCCAATAACTTTTTTTTAGTTATTTGATAACTGTGTAAGGGGACAAGCCTAAGAGACTCTCCTCATGATCAAATTCAGGCCTGCAGCATCGTACACAGAAAACATCACTGTACTAGGGATGCCGTTATCTCTTACTTTACTTATTGTGGCATTGAAACCATTTCTTCTTGTGATTTATGGGGTCTATATTATAACATTGAAGTCTAAAAACATTGAATGTTATAATATTGACCCCAATTAATCGACACACCAGAAAACCGAACAGTCAGAATAGCAAATTTTTTCCTTGGGAAAAAAAATTTGCTGTTCCGACAAACACACCAAAATAAATAATCCACACACATACACTTCACAAAACCCTACACTAAACCAGACATACACCACTAGCTACCCACTTACCTTAACACAACCCTAACCCTAAGGTCCCTAACTATCGCACACTCACCTTACCTGCTCCCTAACCCTAACTCACCTACCCCACCCTAACCCTCATGTCCACACAATCGCACATTTACCTGACCTGCGCCTTAACCCTAACTCATTTAACCAGCCCCTAACCCTAAAGTCTGTCACTACCGTCCACTCACCTCACCCGCGCCCTAACCCTAAAATCCCTAACTACTGCACATTCACCTTAACCCAGTCCGTTCGCTCACTTACCTTAACCCAGTCCGTAACCATCGCACCACACTTACCTGAAACCAATCCATAACCTCCGTTCACTCACTTCCCTAAACCCGGTCCATAACCATCGCACCACACTGCTGTAAATAGCAAAGCCACGGACCACCAAAATCTTACCCTAGGTAAAATTTCGATGTTCTGAGGCTTCGTTATTCTCAGCTTTTGCACTAAAGGGTTCGATATTATAACATTCGAAGTTTTTGAACTTCGATGTTATAATTTAGACCCGATTTGTGTATCTAAAGCAACTATACAAATGTCAGCAGGGCAATAGCCATTTATGCCTGCTGTCTTTGATAATACTTTATTGACAATTTCTGATGTATCTAAATCAGTCAATTTTTTTTTCTTGTTATTTTAAAATATTAAGTCAAAAATGGAAATTTATCCTGGGTCTGAGCTCCATGTCTTTGAAAGACAAAGGCAGACAGTAATGTTTAAACTAACATACCCCCCAAATATAACCTCTAGAAACTTCCTAACTTACATAATCTCTCCTAATAAACTCCTACTATATATAGGGACAGAATTGGGTTGAATTGCACAGCTAGGCTGATAAAGGCCCTAGTGATCATTAGCCTAGTATATAACCACCTATGAACCTATTACGGGATGTAGTATAAATGCTTATAAGACATATGTTTTATGATTTCAGTCAGTGTCAAATATCACTCATATCCTGTTTAAAGAAATGTCTTCAAGGTTTCTGGGTTGGTATTTTTGAAAGCTATATTTAATTTTATTGAATCTGCCATGACTAAAATTTATAATAATATAGTGCAATATATTTCTAAACATTATTAAGAAAGAAAAATGAAACTTGTATCTTATTGGATTTTTTAAGTGAAATAGTCTGAAACCATCCACTTATGTATGGTATGAACAATTTAGGAAGAGAGAGAAGTTTCACTTTGGATCCCCAATGGCAAGTGTAGTAGTAATCCAGGGGCAAACTGAATATCTGGTTCTAGATCCAGAATTTCACACACTGGCTGAATTATAGACTATATATATATATATATATATATATATATATATATATATATATATATATATATGAGGCAGAGGAAGAGACAGAGAGAGAGAGACAGAGAGAAATGGTGCACCATTTTTTCCAACATTCTGAAGACGTTCTTGGATGAGAAGGAACAAAATCGCTTAATAAATATTTTTGGTTTTATAACTAATAGTGACGTTTTTATTCATACTGCATTTGTTTTGCTTAAAAATTTTGCCTAACATACTTCACCAATATTGTGGGGGCAGAAACTACTAGAGTGACTATTTTTGTTAAATACTTTCAGCTCCAGACCTTATACAGCCAAAATTGCAGTTGTTATATAAATTACTAAATGATTAGTTAAGTCAGTATTTATACTCTTTTTTTTAGACAAGCATTCAATTTCTTTTCATTGCACTTGCTTTTGTATAACCTTTAGGTGAGTCTGAAAATCCATCCATCTATCCATCCATATCCCCTTTTTCCCATTGTTAGCATATGGGGTCGGGCTGTTACTTCAACAGTGACAATCATCTAGAGCCAAGGTTTACACCAGCATGTGGCTAGATTAATCAATGCTCTACCCAACCCAACAAATAAAATAAATGCAATACTCTTAGTATTAACGTAGAAGACCAAATGTATGCTCATTTAAACATACATCGGCTGCAGGAGTGGCCTCTAACATGTACTATTCAGTTAATGTAGCTGTTACTCCTGCATTGTAGTATAGTCTCTGCCTCTGATCACCAAGAAATCACTATGTACCAGCTTAATGGAGGTTGTGTCTGAGCCTCCAATTTTTAAACATTTCTGAGCCACATCACCATGTTATTCACCCTCATTTTCATTCACAATTGGGCTCAAAATCATTAAGTTTTTCATTTCATGTCATTATACAGTCATTTGCATTGGATGCTGACCATACGTTTTCACCTGCTAACGTGACAATGCTACCAATATTTCTGAATCAGTCCCAACCTGTGCACTGCCACTCACTGTGCTATTTTGCTAAATGCTTTCCAGTATTTATTTCTGAATACAACCCTATAATTTAACTAAGTTTGTCCCAGAGGTGACTTTTCATCTGCCAGGCTTAGAACTTTGAATTCTTCCACAGTAATTCTTGCTTCCAACTCCAACTTTTGTTTCATATTTATCTTTCATCCAGCTATCTTTTCTATAGTTCTCATTATTTTCTTTATACATCTTCTTACCATAATTTGTTACCAATACCATAATTAAATTCTCTCCCTGAGCCATATTTTGCTCCTTATTAAGTATTCCTTTTATTTTCTGTTATTATTCAGTTTCTCGTTTTTGTCCATAACAGGATTATTTCCTTTTTTCTTCCTTTCAGGAAATGCCTCCTCTCCTTAAACATGTCCTTAATTTTCTCAATATTCTTTTAATTTAATTTTCTTTCTTTCTTGAAACATTCTTTCTCCTTTTATTTCAACATTTTTCCATAAGACTGTTTAATTTGTGTATACTCTGTGTTTTGTTTATGTCACAAGTCTTCTCTGCTTGTAATTAGTCTTTCTAAATCTTTACTTTATAAACAATCCAGCACTTTATCCATGAATTATAAAAATATTTTTCATTTAGGAATGTTATTCCTAAAATCTTCTTAATGCACATTTCATGTTTTTAGATAATTCATTTTCCTTTTTAATCTTGTAAGTAATTAAAAAAGAAGAGTCAGCCAAACAAATATTAAAAAGTGCAAACAGAGAAAAGTGTGGAATGGACACAAAAGGGGCAAAAGGAGAAGGGCAGAGATAAAAAGAAGGACAGCTGGTGATATGGAAGATTTGGCAACAAGCAGGTTATGGGGAGTGTAATGTCTGTGCACTGGCCCAGCAATCAAGGAGCCTCACTCTCCACCACTGACACCAGTGAGGGGTGTCCACATTGGGAAGGATAACAAATACACACACATTAAAGTACAATTTCCCTTAAGAGCACACATAGATCACAGTCAGTCTGGGGCTGGGTTCTCCCTTTCTCTCCAGATCCCCAATAAGATACCCCACTGGCACAGCTATAGGGTCCAGATCTCAGCCTAGTGGTCAAGCTAAAACCTTCAGCACCCTCTCTGTCCAACCAGTGCTTCATGTCCCTGCCCAAGTAGCTGACACACACACTTTGAGATATGAGTTATATACAAACACACAGCCACTCCTGGGGAAGGCTGGCACAGGTTCTCCAGCTATGCCCCTTCTGCTCAGAATATACATTAGTACCACTTGCCACCAACCACTAATATCAGCTACTAATAAGGCCCTTATTAAAGGGTGTCCAATTATTACTGTGCAATATTATTACCCAAGTGATAAGTGTGATGAACAGCAAGGCTTATTTGGAGTGGCTTGGACAGTATCACTATATACATGCAATGTACTCTGGAGCTTAAATTATCTCTAAATATTGCCATTGTTTGAGACATATAATAGCATGATATAAAGCTCAGTTTCCTTATTACAGGAGACCACATTAAGACAGGTAAGTCAGGATTGCAATGAACACACATGGATGCATGGAAGCAGCAGGAACAGAGAAGTAACATAGCACAAGGATGTGATAGGCTATTTTCCAACTGTGAAGGTCTCTGTCTCTCTCTCTCTCTCTCTCTCTCTCTCTCTCTCTCCTGCACGCACATACACACACAAAATTCTCTGTGTAGCGCTCCATATTTCAATGCACAACTACTAGAATCCACAAAAATCTGATTTGTAAATGTAACAGATGGTCATGTTTAACATTCATTTCAGTTAATCCTTATCCCAGAGCAGAACCCAGTCTGTCCACTACCTGTTTTAACGGTTGTATAATTTATTATTTATTTACTGACATTTGAGTAACGGGAAAATCCAACTGGGTAGGAGCCCAATTTCAGTAGAAGTCCTGGGAGAAAATCTCCAAAGTATTACAAAACATTTTAAGAATAATAAGTTTACAGTCTTTAAAAAATAATACAAAAAACAAATACAGGTTAAATAATTATACCAAATTAGACATAATATGAAAATATTGATTAAGAATATATACCAGTTATATAGGTTCATAGGTTCATAGGTTCATACTAGGCTATCTGCCCTAGGGCATTTATAAGCCTAGCCAGAGTGTGTTTGGCTTTCGCCACCCATTTTAAATTAATTTTGCTATGCCCTTTTTCAAGGTTAGTATACTGTGCCTCTGTCTAACAGTGACACAGAAGTGATACCCGGGGTAAACCTACGATCTCCCATCCACTCATCAAGATTCCTCTTGAAGAGAGTCAGTGAGGGACTCTGCCTAACCTGGACTGGGATTTTATTCCAGAGTGAAGGGAACCTCTGGGTTATGAATCTGTCACTCCAGCATGTCCTATTTATTTCAGAGCTGAGGTTCAAGTCTCTCGACTGCATAGCTCAATGGGATTTGGATTTTCTGAGGTGCAGCATGTCCATTAATTCCGGGTTGGATATGGCTTTATACGTCAGGCACAGATTGCCTTTGAGCAGGCGGTATGCCACTGAGCAGAGCTGGAGTTTCTTTAACTGGGCAGCATATGGCCTCTGTTTGAGCCCTTTGATCCTCTTGGTGAGGTATTTTTGGGGTCTTTCCAGTTGCTGCAGGTGTCTGGTAAGGTACATCCCAAAAGTGGCATTGTACTCAATTATGGGCCTGATGAGGGATGAGTAAAGAGGCACGATGACCTCCCCTGATCTAGATGTGAATCCCTTCATGATTAGGTGGGCTATATAAAATGTTTTTCTAACCACTTTGGCCATGTGGTTGTCAAATGAGAGATTGCTATCAACTTGGGTCCCCAGGTCCCTAATTACTTCTTCTGTACTTAATGGATTACCACCTATGTGGTAATTTGTGGGCACTTTGTTTTGCCAAAGGGGATGACTATACACTTTTTGGCGTTTAGCTTGAGACCATGGCTCTGGCACCAGTTGTCTGTTTCTATGAGGCCCTTTTGGAGGATGCTTGTGTCGGCTGGAGAGTCGATTATGGCACCCAGTTTGCAGTCATCTGCAAACTTGGTCAGCCACAGTCCTTCCGTGTTGGCCTGTACCTCCAAGAAATATATACCGAACAAGAGAGGTCCCAGAACTGAGCCTTGTGGGACGCCACTTGTAACTGGTTTGGAGTCTGACATGGCTCCAGCAATTCTAACCATGTGGGTTCTTTCCTTGAGCCAGTTTGCAACCCATCTAGTGACATAGGGGTTTATATTTAAGCTGGTGAGCTTATCTATAATGCCCGAGTGGGGTATTGTATCGAAGGTTTTTGCGAGGTCCAGGTAGGCTGTGTGGACCACCTTCCGCTCGTTAATGGCCTTGGTGACTGTTTCAAAGAAATCAACCAGGTTTAAGAGGCAGGATCTGCCCTTAACAAAGCCGAACTGGGTAGGATCCAGTGTCTGTAGGTCCCCAATATCTTTATTTATGAGGTCCATGATGATCCTTTCCATAGCTTTGCAGACCAAGCTAGTCAGACTTATGGGGCGATAGTTTCCAAGATCCGTTGAGGTACCACCTTTGTGGAGAGGGACCACTGTTGCTGTACGCCACTCTTTGGGTACATATCCTGTAGTAAGGCTGAGATTGAACAGTAGTTTTATGTTTGGGTTTAGCTCTTCTTGGAGTTCATGTAGGATGCAGCCCGGAACACCGTCTGGTCCCATTGATGCTGTGTTTTTTGCTTTGGAGAGGGCAGCTCTTACCTGAGCATCTAAGATGTCAGGGGGGCAGCACTCTGCTGGGATAGATATTTGCCCTTTTGGTGGTGAGGGGGGGGAGTTTGCACTGAACCTGTCAGCTAGGATGTTGGCAATGTCTGTGGGTTCGGTGTATTTTTTGTCATTTTGGACTAATTCTGAGCATATCTGGGAATTTCCACCCAGGTTTCTAACATAACTAAAGAAAGCCTTGTGATTATCCTTAGTGTCCTGTGCAATTTTTCTCTCGAAGCTGGCCTTAGACGATTTTATGAGTGCCCATAGTTTTTTACTAATACTGATCAGAGATGCCTTCCCTTTTTGGGATTTTGCTCTATCATGTAGTAGCTTCCTACTTCTATTTTATAGTTTGTTTATGGCTGGGGTCCACCAGACAGGACGTCTGCCTTTGGAGGATTGGGTCTTGGTTTTATTTGGAATTGCATGATCCATGCACTCCTGAAGGTATTCACAGAATGCGTTTATAAAGGATTCTGCAGTCTGTGCTGTATTTTCCACAGGCCTGGGGGCTTTGAAGGATTCCACCTTGGTTTTGAGGAGTGTGAAATTTGCTTTAGAGAAGTTTTTCCTGTGGTTTTCAGGGCAGGGGGTGGAGTCAGGATGTGAATATCCAGTGAGATTAGTTTATGGTCTGATCTTACCAGTGAGGGATACACTTCTGGTCTGGAGCATAGAGTCCCCATGTTGGTGATGATCAGGTCCAGTATGTTTTCCCCTCTTGTGGGAGTGGTAACAAGTTGTTCCATAGCATTTGAGTTTATAAATTCTAGGAACCTTTGGGCTAGGGTGTTGGAGATAGAGTAATGCTCCCAGTCTATGTTTGGGTAGTTGAAGTCGCCCAATATAATGGTGTTTGGAGAGACCTTCATATTTTCCAGTGTTCTCAGGAAGGCCGAGTGGGGTTCCTGGGTTTGGGAGGGTGGTCTGTAGCAGGCTATAAACTGGAAGGCAGTTTTACCCACTGTTAGTTGCACATGGATAGTCTCTGATGCTTCGTGCTGTGCCACCAACCTGGAAGTGTGGGTATCTTTGACGAATATTGATACTCCCCCTCCTTTTGTGGTTCTGTCCAAGTTTTGGGGCCGAAAAGCATGGTATGAGGTATACAATGATTTCATAGTTAGAGAAATTTTAGCCAGTCTATAGAGAAATTAAAGGTAAGTTAGTATAATACAAACAGGGACTGCAATATGAAGTGAGAGAAAAGCAGGCCTATGATATATTTTAGACAGAAAGTCAATGGAAAGAAATTAATAGAAGTAAGGAAGCGAGTGAAGAAGGGAGAGTAAGGAAATGTAAGGTATGAACAATATTTGTTTACATTTAGAATATAGTTTATCCTAGTGTTGAGCAAGAAGAGAGCCAGCTTTTGGTTAGGAAGTCATTAAAAAATGGTTTTGAAGAATGGGAGGCAGGGTACTGATCTGATGGATACAGATAAGGAGTTTCAGGCCTTAACAACATGCTATAAGTACAGACAATGCCCATCAGAACTGATAGGTTTGTGGACAAGCAGAAGTTTTTGGTCACTAGATTATAATGATAGACTAAAAACATAGTTGTGTAGAATTTTATTTGGTGCTGCACAGGCAGATGGATGCGGGATCATTTTATAGGTGGTAAGAAGCTGTGTATATGTCAGTTGATGTAGTAGTTCTAACCAATTTAGGCATTTTAGTGCTATAGGGTGGTGGGTTCTGAAAGGGGTGTTTGCTGAAAATTTAGCAACTTTGTTATAGCATTGTTCAAGTTTTGATTTTTATGATACCTGAAGGTTAGTACAAATGGGCACACCATAAAGAAGTGTGTAGAGGAGATGAGTGGTGATGAGCGTAGCTTTAGTTGCATCAGTGAGAACGTTTTTGGCTATATAAATCATCCCTAGTTTTTGATGAGTTTTTCATAAGCAATTTTGTATATAAGGGTCAAATTTAAGATTATCATTCACTATCATCCATAATAATTTGCTATGAGAAGTGACATCAGTGGTTGCATTGTCAAGAGAGAGGACTTTTAAGTTTTGTTTTCCCATGGGAGAAGGACTTGGGAATAAAGTATTTTTTTTTTTTTTTTTTTTTTTTTTTTTTTTTTAGGATTCAGCATGAGTTGTGAGTTACAAAGGCATGTTGCAGTCACTGTTAAAGCTTCCTGAGTAATGTTTTGGAGATGTGCCATGTTATCAGATATATAAATGAGTGCAGAGTCATCTGCATACTGTATTATGGAGGCCTGTTGTGTGGATGTGTGGAGGGTGTTGGTGAGAATGTTAAAGAGGAGGGGAGTAGTACACCGGTGTTGACTGGGAGGTACGGAGAGAGGGTGGAGTGCCATTTTACTGACTGATACCTGTTGGACAGGTAGCTTTTGAACCACTGAAGGGTACGCTGAGGAAGACCTAATGAGGACATTTGATGTAGAAGTTGGCTGTGACAAACTGTGTCGAAGGCTTTAAACAAGTCTAGGAATAAGGAGGAGACTAGTTTGCCATTATCACTAACTTTATTGACAGTATCTATATAGGTTAGAAGGGCAGTGTTTGTACTATGGAAAGGATGGAAGCTGTGTGTGCGTGTGTGTGTGTGGGGGGGGGGGGATAAGAGTTCTTCCTGCAGGAGATAGTTTAGCAATTGCTTTTGAATACATTTTTCAAGTGTTTTGGAGAGGGGGGATAAGATTGCTATAGGTCTTAAGTTAGTAATGTCTGCTGAATTTCCTCCTTTGTGCAGAGGAAAAATGTGTATTTTTCTAGAGAGAGAGAGAGAGAGAGAGAGAGAGAGATAGAGAGAGAGAGAAAGTTGGACTTCTGGATTGACCTATTTATAAGAATTGAGACAGGGTAGGCAATGCTATCGGCTGCTTTTTTAAGGTACTCATTTGGGAGTCCATCTGCTAAAGCAGAGCATGGTTTGAGGATGTTTAAGAGTAGTTTTATATAGGATATGGTCACAGGTTTGAAGGTAAAAGTGGATGTTAGTTACTGATGTTATAATATCTATAACTTAAGAGTTAAATTGTATTGCAGTTTCAAGTAACGAGTTATAGGAGAAGGGAATCTTACTGGGATGCAAGATTTCTTTAATGGCTGTCCATAATTTTTAGGGTTATGTTTACTATTCTAAAAGTTATTATAGTATAGTTTCTTGTATTCATTTTCAGGATATTGAGGTGGTTTATATTTTTGCCATTCTTTCCATGTTTTTTCTCTATCCTGCATGAGCATTCTATTCTTTTTGGATAGCCAATTTGCATTATTTGATTTTAGTCTCTTCCTTCTAATAGGTGCATGGCTATTTAGGATATTCAGGAAAGTTGCACTGAATTCATTTACAGCATCATCTAAGGGGAGGATTTTTAGGAAGTTCCAGTTAATAAATGATAGGTTAGTAATGAACATTTATGAGTTAACCTTGGAAAGGTTGTGTGCTGTTTTATAAACATGTTGTTTAAGTGGATGTACGAGGTGTTTGGTTGTATAGATTGGAAGATGATCACTGAGACAGTCAGACATTGTGCCTGAGGTTGTGTATTTGCTAGGATCTGATACTAGGATCCAGTCTAATAGGGAATTTGAAGTCTTGCTATATTGTGTGGGGCTATTAATTAGTTATGGGAATCCAAATAAGTCCACCCTAGATGTAGAGGAGTTAGGGTTTATGGCCAACTAACTGAGATTCACCAAACAAAGCACAGTACGACACAGCAACTGAAGAGTACAAACTTTAATGACAGTTTAGCGCTTTCTTCCCCCTTCAAAGGACTTCCTCAGAACAATAGATACATCCCCACCCAGCCTTTAAATAACAATTAATTTAAACAATTGATCAATTAATTAATTAGTAACCAACAAGGGAACGATACATATATATATATATATATATATATATATATATATATATATATATATATATATATGGATCTACCTGACAACACCAATGCACTACAACACCGACAACGAAATCACTGACACCACATAACCGAAAGTTCACAAACACAAAACCTCACATGCCCGACACACCACAATCCCGACAATCAACAAACAAAACAAATCCCCTGTCCATAAAGCACACACACAATACAAGCACACCAAAATCCTTACAAACCCACACTAAACCTTACATACACAACTATCTACAACCTTAACCCAAACCCTAACCCTAAGATCCGTCACTATCGCACACTCACCTAACCCGCGCCCTAACCCTAACTCACTTAACCCGCCCCTAACCCTAAAGACTGTCACTATCACACACTCACCTAACCCGCGCCCTAACCCTAACTCACTTAACCCGCCCCTAACCCTAAAGACTGTCACTATCGCACACTGACCTGACCCGCGCCCTAACCCTAACTCACTTAACCCACCCCTATCCCTAGAGTCCGTCAATATCGCACACTTACCTTACTCGCACCCTAACCCTAATGTCCGTCACTACCTCATACTTACACAGCCTTTTCACATGTCGGTGTTCTCAGCGTCGGGGTTTTCATCCGTTGGTCATCCCAGTTTTCGATCTTCTGGTGTCGGTCTTCTCATCGTCGGCGTTATCAGCTTTCGGCGTTGTCAGGTAGACCCATATATATATATATATATATATATATATATATATATATATATACACAATTACATAAAATGATTATGTTTGAAACAAATACATAATGTTTACATTCAATAAAAATTCATGTGTAAAACATATTCTACCCTATAAAATTCTTCAGTTTTAAAACACATGTAATGGCATGTACTTTTCAGTTGCTGTGTCGTGCTGTGATTTGTTTGGTTCTACAGTTTATAGTTAACTGACATTCACATCAGCTAGTAGTATTATTTCTTGTGAAATCATCATGGATATCCAATGTACTACATGTACATGTATAAAGGATTGTATAAAGAGCAGTAATATAGTACAACCTGAAGTATAGTTTGCACCATTAGAAAAAGTGTTCTGTGACCATATTTTACATTTTAATCAATTTAAATGTAATCATATAAGGAAAAATGTGACCATGGTACCAGTGATTTATGTTTTTCATAATTAGTAAATATATACTGCAAAGAGTCCTCAGTTTTTGGACTCGCATCATACACTGAGTTTGACTTTAAATGTGGCAAGGCTGTAATGAAAGAAATTAGTGCACCCAAAGTCTGTAAAACTTTGTCCCAGAATAAGTAGGTCTTCATGGGGGTCTCCAACCTCGGTCATCTAATATATAACAGAAAACTTCACTGATCCAAAACCAAAGAATAGTGCCCTGCACTTTGCCATCAGTGCCAAGTTTCTCCTCACTAAGTCAGCAAAACTTACCACTCACAGGTATTTGATATGATTTCCATTGTCTGAGAGGAAGTGGAAACATGCAGTTCTCAGACCTCTTAGTGGTGCTTATTATAAATACACCAGGATACCGATGTACTGCAGTCCAAAAAAACTCTTAGTGGTGCTTGTCAAGAGTGTGAAATATCTGTGCAAATTAGACAGTGGTCAGACATGATCCAAACTGTGACAAGCACCACAGCTTACACACAATTCTGTGCAGTATGAATTAAATCTTGTGTAATGTCCTGCAGCTTGTCATTCTCCTCTGTGGGTGCAGGGGAAGGGGAAGGTTTGTCCTCGACAATCAGTTGCTGTGTGCTTAAAGTACTATTTTCCAGTGATAGCACATGAATATTGTCAAGTGTCTTTACTCATCTCAAATGAATCATCCAGCTCTCTGTTTCAGTGCCGCACTCTTTTTACAACACAAGAATAAGCAAGTAGGGGAGTTTTCTCAGTGTCCTGGCCAAATGCTTGTAGTCAGTAGGAATAAAACGTTTAGTCTCCCCTGAAGAAAGGGCAATGACTTAGTGGGACTACCCCAGGGAACAAAACATAAAATAAATAAATCAAACAAAAAATAAATAAATAAACTATTTTGTATTTAACACTTTTTTCCTGTCAAAATACATTCTTACATAATGGCCAATATGTTTACACATACACTTGATATTTCACCTTTTTCTATCTCTTTCTATGTTTTCAGACATGGAAAATGCACTGTATGTGGTTTTCTGCTGCTCTTTTGTTATTAGTTGTGATGAGCACAGGAGCTAAGGAGCTCAAATCTGTGTCCAAGTTTGTATGCTAAATGGTGACTGGCCTTAAGGGCTTATGGAAATGCACACAAATGCCTCGGGCTATAACCAATACCTATCACACCTAAATAAGCTGTACACTATCATCTCCAATGCAGGACTATAATCACTTACTTTCCAGGATATTACCCACATAAGTCTAATCCCAGTGTCTTCTAGTGATACTCTAGTGACTGTAACTAAGACTAGCCAAACTATGCATTCATCCAGATATACACAGTCATAATATAACCCAGGACAGCTGCTACCTCTTTATTAAGGGTATCCTTTACCTGTATTCACAGTATGCTTCTGCCAATCAAACTGTTAACCTGATACCAAAACCTCAGCTACTAATCACTCTTTTAATAAGCCAGCCTGCATTACATTGTAATAGCTGATGCCTATTCTCCCTCTTGAAATAGTAGAAGGCATGCATGCTATGAAGATACCTTTCACTAGAAAAACATCAACTACAATCTTTTGTCAAATGAAGAAATTATTTATTTATTTTGTAAAGGTCTGGTCTCACCTGCAAATCAATACTGCAGCTGCACAAGGATCAGGAAAAGCAAAGGTTCCATATGGACAGATTGATCAAAGAAAAGCTCTATGTGTATTTCTAGATGTTATTTCCAATTACATATTTGATAACCGAATACCAAGAATATGAATAACTTCCAACAAGTCTATAATCCAAGCATCTTGATGTAGCTTCTACTGGTAGTTAGGCATGTCAAAGTCCAAATAATAGCCATAGGTAAATAGAATGAAAAAGGATAGCAGGGACTATGATGAAGCACACCTGTCAGTGGCAAGACAGACAGTTCAAACACAATTATACAACGACCCCCCATTAATATTCCAAACCGTGCACGCTGATTGGTCAGCGTGCATGTTGTAAATCAGACTTATACTAATGGAAAAGGTCGCCCGGACTTTTTCCATTAGTACAAGTCTTATTTTTTTTTTTACAGCAATGGAGAACGCAAGATCTCTGTTGCTTTTTAGAAACTGTCTTGCTATGTTAAAAGAGTTTAACATAGCGAGACAGCTTTAAAAAAAATAACGGAGATCTTCCTTTCTCCGTTGCTTTTTTTAAAGCTGTCTCGTTATGTTAAACTCTTTTAACATAGCGAGACACTTTGTAAAAAGCAATGGAGATCTTGCTTTCTCCGTTGCTTCCACCCACAGCTCTGATGTATTGCGTAAGCGTACACATGCGCAGTACATCAGAACTGCCGCAGAATACCAGATAGCTGCGGAAGGGCAGCACGGAGGCATTATACAATGCCATTATTAAAGAAAAGTAAGTATTTTCTTTCTTAAATAATGCCATTGTATAATAGCAATAACCCACTTCTGGGTGTGGGTAATGCTGGATTTACCCACGGTTGTCTTTGTTTGGCCACTCGGGCTTTGCCTTTGTGACCAAACCACACCAACCGTGGGTAAATCTAGCATTACCCACACCCAGGAGTGTTTTTTTGCTAAAGTAGAATCTGTTTTTCCTTTTAAAACAAGCTCCAGAATGCTTAGGCAGTTCTGTTCCAAGAGGACAGAATGCAGCTTCTAAAGGAAGCAAGGAGTAAACAACCATGACTTTAATAGTATTAAAAGAAATAGTTGTAAAGTCTATACATTTACTTAAAAGACTGCTATTTGCATTTTAGTATTCAAGACACAAATTACCATTTGACATTAGTCACCATTTTAAGTGAGCTAGACCGTAATTGTGGCCATTAGATTTTCTGTTTTATTATTTTTTAGTTATTACGACTTTTCCCTTATTTTCTAATTCATTATCAGTCTTACACTTCTCTGCCATTAGTTAATGAATTTAAATGCACATTTCAAGATTTACAAACATAATACACATTTATGGCTATTAAAAGTTTCTGATCTAATTCTCTTAAAAAGCTACCTCTTGTGTAGTCATTTATTATGCCATATATAATTCTGTCTTTGATCAGTCTGTCACATAGTCATTATCATTTAGTTTATGCCTCAGTTCCTTCATGTAGGCATCAATAGTTTTTTTGTATATCTTGGGTTCTGGTAAAAAATGAATGTCTTAGTATGGGTAGAAACATCTTTGACTTGCAGCATGCTGGAATTTAGCTTTCAACAATGCCCAGCTATTACTTTTCTCCTCACTTAGAACAAAGTATAAGCATTACGCCTTACAAATACATAATCCATGAGACAGATATGCTGCTTGGTCCCAAGGCCCACCTTTTCACATGATCACATACCCACATATTTGACTTCTTAAAGATATGCTATATTCAGTATACCAGAATCAAAAGTAACACGTGTAGAGCCAACCCTTTTTCCATAGTTTACAACAATTTTAAAGAAGCCTGTTAGGAAAGGGCCATTCAATCCATATAACAGGATTGCAAGCTTCAGTGTTGCAAATCCCTGTACATTCAATAGCATGTAATCCCATTTAATAAATTAGGTAGTACTTAACAGCAGCTAAGGTGCAGTCAACTTCCAGAACAATCTAACTTCATCATAAAGGAAGCCAAAGAGTTTCCCTTAGACATGTTTATTTGGCTTCTAGTCTATCTTTAAGTTACTCAGAATAAAGACAGAAACTTGCTCTATAATGGAGTAACAGTTATAAACAGCTATAGTCTTCCTCATGACTGATGAATTTCATTGTAGATCTAGGCGTTTTTTTTTTTTTTTTGTCCAACTCACTCTTGACTTGGAAAGCAAACCAGCTGGAGTCTATCAGCTGTATGCTGGACAAGTGCTTGATGATATGCATTCATATAGAAGGTTCTTGCCCCAGAAGTACCACACAGTTTGATTATATTAAATCTAGATTTACAAGGGAATGAAATGCATGTTGGCCACTTACAGAAAAGGTAGAGTTACAAAAATAAAGTAGTTAATTTTCTTGTGATCCAGTCACTTTTCAGGGAAATGGTTTTTGATAGGCTACCATGAAAGTTAAACCAGCAGCAAAAGAAACTTTGCTTAATTGACTAGCTAATGGCATTTTTAGTTAAAAGGAAGCCCAGTGCCTTTTTTCTAATCCTGAGGAAGACATTTCATTAGAGGCCACCTGCCTTCAGTGCTGGTGTCAGGAATGGGCATATAGCTGACATCTAGGGCAGCGTTTATAGTTGTTGTAGAAAAGTGGTTGGGGTATCCATGATATGTTTGAATCAGCATAGCTAAGGAGTGACTCATAGGGGCTATTTGTGCGAATGTGCAATGCCTTACGTATAATGAGATGTAAATGAGTAATAGTGTAAAGCGATGTATGCTAATGAAGTGTCCTTGGAATTTGTAGTCCATTAGCCATGTTGTACACACATCCATTGTTAAAAGCTTTGCTTCACCTCTGATACCTACTTTGGAATCCATGAACTTGCTCCCAGTGATCCCTTCAGTAGTTTGTTAAAATATACAGAAGCACTAAAATGATACCATTTCCCCACCGATTCCTTCAATAGTTTAACCATGTAATGCTCAAACACTTAAATGACAATTTCCCCAGCAATCTTTCGTAAGGTTAACCATGTATGCACAAGCACTGTGTGATAGCAATTTCCCCACTGATCCCTTCAGTAGTTTAACCATGCATGCACAAACACTAAAGCACTCAGATGACACTAAAGTGAATAATTTTCCTGAACAATCCTTTCAGAAACTTTGCCCATGTATGCACAAGCACTTCACTGACATTCAAATGAATAATTTCCCTAAATGATCTCTTCAGTAGTTTGTCCATGTATGTTCAAGTACTTCACTGACAACAAAATGAATAATTTCCCCCAACAATCCCTTCACTAGTCTATGTATGCACAAGCACTCAGCTAACTGATTTGCCATCTGACTCCCATATTCTTCTGGGAAACTGATGCTTAGTGGTATAAGCTTGGGGTCCTTTATGTATTTTGTATGCAAATAAGGGCTTTTTTACATTTACTTCTTTAAATTGTAGTAATACAAAAATGTAACATACCCCTTATCATTGTAATAACTCTCCCTAAAAGCTTATGCCTTAACCACAATATGCTTTTGCCAAGGGAAGGTTGTTTACTAAAATACCTCTGCATTTCCATAGTCAACTTGAATAACCTTATTTACATAAGGATGCAGAGGCGCTCTTTGCGGATTACCGCTATGAAAATACGAAGCCAGGGATTATGAATACCGGCCCTAATCTGCAGCTGTTTTATCATTTTTGCACACCTATGGAAAACATTATTGGTTTGTAATCTACTCTAGATCCAGGGCATACTTTGTCAGGGTTGTCCTTCAATCTAATGACCTTTGGTGTTTTTGTGTACATGCATTTGCCCTTCCCAGGCCTATTTTAGAAAATTATATGGATATCTACACCTGTAGTTTATCCCACTACAGTAGTCACGTGAACATAAAATAACACTATCATGTGAATGACTGTCATTTATGTAACTATTTCAGAAAGCACTAGAAGTATGCTCTCTACTGCCACTTTCCATTCTCTACTGATTGTAGCTGGGCCCCCTATGGCTTTATGTACAAAGCAAGTAACAGAATTTAGCAAATGGGATATGTAATGTGATAAATCATTCTATTCATCTTTTTTCCAACACAGGAAGGTTGTTTTGGTCAGCTTTGGAAGTGATCTGGTGACTGTGACAATTAGTATACACCCTTAGGCCTGGGAGAAGTCCCAATGTGGACTATGGCTCCCCACAAATATGGAGTCTGATAAATACTTCCAAATGTGCTGGACAACATAAGAAAGATGTTCCACTTGCCTGACCTTCTATAGAAGCTGAGGAGAGCAAATGCAAAGGTGACTACGGTCCAAACTAAACACCTGGGAGTGCAATGGGATCAGTATTTACATCACTTTAGTTACATAGACCCTAAATAATCCAGCTGCACACAAACAGCAAAGACATTCCTACACATTACTTAATATTGTGCTTATTTTGAGATAGGACAAACTACAAATGCTACTTTATTAAAAATGCATTATGCACATGTATACACCCTCTTATTATATGTATATTATCTTGCCTTTCTGCCCAAGTCATTGCAGAAAAAGTTGTTAGGACCATTCTACCTACCTGTTTAATAAATGAAAATAAATAAAAAGCCCTAGTCAACGACCTGTCAACGACCTGTGAAAATGAGGAAGGATAGATCATTTGACTGTCGCATACAGACTAGTAATGATGCAATCCACGGGTGAAAGAATGACAAATTTGTGACATGCAGACTGAAATGTATTGGAGTAGTCTTTGTTATTACTTGACCCTTCTACGGAGGGAGATCATATAGCAATAACCCACGCCTGGGTGTGGGTAATGCTGGATTTACCCACGGTTGGCGTGGTTTGGTCCCGAGGGTGAAGCCCGAGGGACCAAACAAAGCCAACCGTGGGTAAATACAGCATTACCCACACCCAGAAGTGGGTTATTCCTATTATACCATGACATTATTTAAGAAAAGAAACTATTACTTTTCTTAAATAATGGCATAGTATAATGCCTGTTTACTGCCCTTCCGCAGATGTCTGGCATCCGCGGCAGTTCTGATGTACCGCGTCTGCGCAGTACATCAGAGTTGTAGCAAAAAACGAGAAAGCAAGATCTCTGTTGCTTTTTTTTTACTGTTTTTGCTATGTTAAATGGGTTTAACATAGCGAGATAGTTTTAAAATAAGCAATGGAGATGTCCGTTGCTTATTTTAAAACTGTCTCGCTATGTTAAACCCATTTAACATAGCGAAACAGTAAAAAAAGGAACAGAGATCTTGCTTTCTCCGTTGCTTTTTTTTTAAAACCTGTCTCGCTAAGTTAAATGGGTTTAGCATAGCGAGACAGCTTTAAAATAAGCAACGGAGATCTCTGTTGCTTATTTTAAAGCTGTCTCGCTATGTTAAACCCATTTAACATAGCAAGACAGTGTTTTAAAAGTAGAGTTATACTAATGGAAAAAAGTCCGGGTGACCGGACCTTTTTCCATTAGTATAACTCGATTTACAATGTGCATGCTGGCCAATCAGCGTGCACGTCTTGGGGGGGTCATGGTATAATATAAAATTATGTATAGATGGGGGCACAAGAGCAAAGAAAATAAATCTGGTCACCTGCAACAAGCGAGAGGTCAGGGCTGTAAGTATTTGGGTGATAAACTCGAATGACATTCAATATACTAACAAAAAGGAATGACAGCAATGCAGGTCATTATTTAATACTGACTCATTTGCTACATGTAAACACACACACAATACTAATTTGTAAAGAAGCACGAACAATCAGAGAACCAACCAGCATATACTGTGCTGTACTTCCAGACTGTCATAATGACAAAGGAAGAAACCATACACAAATGGAAACACATCACACTTATGTAGTACACACGTTTTAAAAACTATAGATTCTTGTATATGCATCTCTGCAATATGTTTCTTTTAAAAGCTTTTGAAAACAAACTGTTACACTAATTACTTACATCATGAAACCCTACTGCCAATAATAGACTTTGTCAGCTAAGCCCTTTTGCTTTTATGTTTGTCACAATAGCAAAGACCTAGAGAGGCATCACAATGATTTATTACTGGTGTTTCAGTAATAAGAGAGAGGCATGTGTGTTATCAGAGCATTTCTGAAAATTTTCTGTGCCTCATTTCAAAAGAGAAAAAGATAAACAAATCAGCAGAATATATATTTTAGGAAAAGGTTTTGCAGCGTTTGTAGTATACAACATATTAGCAGGAGACACATTTTGCGGTTCTAATGGAGGCTGCTGCTAGGGTTTGTCTTTTCTGTTCAAATTATAAGCTAATTGTTTGGAGATGTAACATGAATATTAATGATGTTTAAAAAGACCAGATAGGCCCATTTGAATAAAGTATATGTGATTTTATTGGTTAATTGATTTAGAACTAAGGCATTTAATGACAAAGATTTTTAATTAATGTTATCTGAGGAAGTCCTATTACAAGGGACGAAAACACGTATTTTTGGAGCGGAAAAGCATTAATGAGTTGTTGCTGCAGTTTGTTTTTGGTCTTGTTACAATAAACTAACTGGATATATATTTTCGTGGTTGTTGGTGTATCTCTTGGCTCTCCGGTATTCGTTTTTGGAGGATTATTGGTTTTTTCGAATGCTGCACATAGTTTTCATTTTAATTGTTTGGAGATGTTTGTGACTCTTGCTGAAAACATTTACCTAGATGTGCACAAAATGTGCACAGTGTATACCAAATGTGATTGGAGATGCAGATGTCACAGATGATAGAATATATTTTGTGACCTATGGGTTTCGGTATCAATCATTGAAAATAAGGAATAATATGTACAGAATGAATCGACATATAGACACTGAATATGAATTGAACTGATAATGCATAAAGTATGCAAATTGCTTCCAGTGAATCTACAAAATATTATGAGAAAAAAAGAATGTACTTCCCACTAAATCACATTATTTTCTGACATTATGCACTATTTTATAGTTACACAGAAAAGTACTGAACTGTACATTACTCTTTCTGTGAAGTGTAATTATATATTTAAGCTCTATGGGCTTCATTTGCAAAACCAAAACAGAACCAGCTAACAAAAGATACTGAAAAAATATCATATGGATTATAATGTGCAATTCATAAATAAGGCTATATAAAACTTGTGGAAATGTGTCACTAGCTTACGTAATGGCTCTTTCTCCAGCTATAGCAGAAGACCTCAGATTCCTTGATCTGTATCTCAGATTAGGTGTTTGATTGCTTTTCTGCTGGACTTTACTGAAGACACAGCTGTTGAAGTGAGCAGTACACGACATTTTAAGCTAGCATCACTGACTGACTGAGCAAACACTTAAACCTAGTTTGAGAGCAGAGAATAACGCAAAAGAGAATCGTCTGTAAGGAGTACCCAACTGACTTCAAACTCTCTCTGATTAAAAGGTAGCTGAATGTTTCTCTGATATGAATTCACCTGCTACCAGAGGCTTCTGCGATGGTATCATAAATGTATGCATTATGTGTACATATGCCAGGTCTAAAAGATCACAAAGAGACACATGCTACATATAAATTCATTACAAAGAGACAAATGCTCCATATAAAACAACTGCCTTTATCTTCTATCACAACACTGTTTAGGATAGATACAGTCCCCTGCGGCCAAGCAGATTACCCAAAGAATACATTTGCACACACTTTCTGAAATAAAAATACTTGTACCTATTTATTTTGCAGATGAAGTACATACAGGACGTTCTTCATTTTTTGTAGATAAGTAAAGTACTGCAGTGTCAATGCAATAATAGGCTATTATTTAACTTTATTTATTATTCTGCTGTCTTTCTTTGAGTCTGTAAAATCACCTACCTAGGCACTAGTTCTGAAACTGGTACAAAATAGATCTCTGAGGAATTGGCTGTTGTGATGTGATTCAAAGTGTCGTTGGTATTGAATACTGGTAATGGTCTAGATGTAGAGTTGTAATTAGGGTGGGGAAGGTAACAGCTGCCCTGGGTGCAAGCTGCTATAGGGTGTGATCTGTAGGTATGGATAGAGTACAATATTGGTTTGTATTTCTGAAGTTTTGAGGATTTTGTGGTTTCATAAATGAATGCCAACACTGCATTCATAATTGAGGTTGAAAGTCAGTGTGTGCAGTTGTACAAAAAGCCATTGCTCTCCTGGAGGATTATGTTTACACTGCACCACAGTGGTACCTATGTGGGGCTGGTACATAATGTATGCATTAGTAGGTGTGATATAGCTCCTCAGTTTGCATATTAAAACACATAGAATACATTCTTGTGTGCAGTGCTGATCTGTTCAAACCACCCAACACTTCATTCCAAGTACTCAGAAGTACCATTCCCCTTTGTACATAAAACGCATGCCATATCACTTTTTAACATGTTTTAGTTGCTTTTAAACACAATGGTGTATTTTTTTAAGATCCCTTCCTAAGCTGCATGGCCTAGAACACTACCTGCCTGGCACTAGCATAATGGTAGGCTGCTAAGGGCAATGCTTTGTAAATTAGTGCAGCTTGCCAACCCTTTTAAATAATTATTAAAGAAAGCTTCATTCGCAACCATCTTTCTGAAGCTTTAACTGAATTTGCAATTCAGAGCTTGACTGATACATCAAATAATAAGGAATATTTTACAATCAAATCTAGTTTCTGACTGTTGGGTTTCCTTACACGATATCAAGAAAGTGTACATTTATTGATTCAATGTTTTTTAAAAAGTGTGTGAAGTTTTATGTAAACAACTGGGGTCTCAAAGGTGCTTCCTGTTGGTTTATTAAAATGACATATTTATGTATTTATCTTTTGTTAACCAGGTTAGTCCCACTACACTAACAGTCTCTCTACAGGGAAAACCCAAGGTGGTATTTATACTACTAGGAAAATGTGGTTCCCTATTTTATGATCGAAGATGCATTCTTTCGAATGCGTCTTGATCGAACTTGAAAGCATGAAATGGCAAAATACTGAAATGGCATATAAGCAAATTCTTTCCCTGGGAAAGAAATTGCTTGGCCACCTTTGTTATTTTGCCATTTTTGTCACTGTAGTGCAATCTCAGAGTTGGTAAATTTAAGTAGGGGGGGTGGGGGGCCACAGCCCCTCATGTCAGGGATTTGGGGGGGGGCAAAGCCCCCCACTTTATGTAATGTTTTAAAGTTTGCTTTTTTTTTCTTTTTTAGAACAGCGATTTTTTTTCCCTGGGAAAAAAAAATTGCTGTTCTAAGTGTTCGGGGTTGTAAGCTTTTGCTTACATGGGGTTGATAAATCAGCATTCACTTTTTTAACAGTTCATTGATTTAATATAGACCCGAAAATTTGACCAGGGCATCAGTAATCTTCTACTACTCTTTTCAAGGGGATCATTTATATCCACCTGAGCTACCAACAACTCAGGAAGATGGGACCTCAGTTTAACATCTTCTCCAAAGGAAGACACTTATAGGTGTAGCATCTGCTTATGCTGCACCGAAGTATCACCAGTCAATGTACCTGGTGTAGAAAAAGAACCCACAGCCTTCTGTGCTAAAGGTGAGCATGCAACCTGACACATGATGTTTTCTTATACTTAAAGGGCTTTAATGCAAAGTGATTTTCATCTCCAGTGGCATCTTCTGTATGTATGGGATGAAAGAGCTAAACTATTATTAAAGCACTATTTTTTAAATTGAAGTATGTTTTAGTTTATTGAAAATTTTAACAAAATCATTAACATTTCTTTTCTGAACCCTCCCCAAAAATTAGTATTTTTCTAGAGAGTGTATTGGTCATGTCTCCATCTTGTAAGTGGGGAAACAATAATACTGTCTCATGTCAAAAATGTAATACGTTCAGTTTCTTTTCTTTATGACTCAGAAACTTCTCATGTCAAAAATGTAATACGTTCAGTTTCTTTTCTTTATGACTCAGAAACTTTAGTTTGCCTTTACTGAACTGATATCCTTTGACAGTAAGTACCATTTTAAACAGTAAGTGCATTATATTATATGGATGTCTTTGTGCAAACATAATCCTTGGATACTATTTGTTGTGATTCTTTATGTCACAAAACCTTTTATATTTCACTGTGTAAAGTTCCATCAAGCTGCAGATATAACTCCTGGTTTGGGACGTTTAATTTTGTCTTGCTCTACAATTACCCTTCTCAGACCTCCACTGGCTTTTAAGAAATGAATTTCCCTGCCAAAATCTCTCCAGTAGAATGTTGAATCAAAGCACTTTCTGTATTTCTTGATTCATCTGGTAAGAAAAACCTTAAAATGACTTAAAGCATATTCGCCAGTTGTATTAGAAACATCAGAAGCAAAAGCAGAGACAAAACACCAATTTGTATGTAAAGACTTGTAATGCTGTTTGTAAACTAAGTATACCTAAGTTTTCTTGAGTAAAGGTTTATCTTTTATCCCACCACAAGCTTGCGATACGGTGGATGTTATTTTTGATTTGAAACTGTTTGCACAAAATATTATGTTAAAATTACAGCTTGGTGAAACTGTCTTTGATAATGACGTTGCATTATTTCATGAACCTAGCACATTTATTCCTGTTAATAATTCTGCGTTATAAATGTTTTTGAGAATGTGTGAATCTGATATTCACAATGTGTTACAGAAAGGTAAAACTGGTCGCAGGTTTATTAATTTGTCACCAGAATAGTGGCGTGTTTTACACTCCCTCGTGAATGAAGGAAATATTGTGATGAAATCTGCTGACAAGGGAGGGCATGGTGGTTGTTATGAACCGTGAATTTTATTACAACAATTTGAATGCTATGTTGTCTGATAGTGAAACTTATAAATGCATTTCTAAGGTTGAGTTATATGGTTTTATATGGTTTTATTAGTAGTGTTCATGGTTTGCTTTATAATGCCAATTTAGAAGAAGCTATTTAGATGATTTGTATAGGTGCTTAAAAGTTGATTTACCTGTTGTTCCATTATTTCAGGGTCAGCCTAAGATTTGCAAGAACATGAGCCATCCTCTGTTCGGACCTATAGTTGCTGGGGGGTGGGGTGTGCCTCACTGAACCTATGTCCATTTATGTAGAGGAAAAGCTGAGACCAATGTTGGAAACATGTTTTTGTGTTAAAAGATATACAGCAATTTATTTTTGATTTGTATGAGTTTTCTAAGTATGATGTGTTTCCATCTATTTACCTTTTTGTAACACTTGATGTCGTATTACTGTTCACAGTAATACCCAATCAGCAAGATATTTTAATGGTCAATGATTTTAGTGAAATGAGACGTGAGTTGGATGCTAGGCAGTTTGATCTTATTGTATTTCTCCTTGAGATGGTTTTGGAGAATAACATTTTCACATTTGAAAATAGATACCACCAACTGAGGTTTGGCATAGCTATGGGCACACCTTGTGCCAATAGCTACACCAATGCAGTCATGGCCATATGGGAATGCAGGTTGTTAGTGAGTTTAAGATGGTGGAGGTCATCAAATAAAATTTTACCGACAGCTTGTGTTTGACCTTTTTATGGTTTGGACTGGCATGGTAGAATTAGATCAGTTTATCTGTTATCTTCATTCCACTACAGATTTTCTGTGATTTACTGCTACTAAGTCCTACACTGAGATATCCTTTTTGGATGTTAGGGTGAAGAGGGAGCCCGGTAGTAACAGACTTATTACAAGCCTTTATAGGAAAGTTTGCTACAAACTGAGTTTTGCCCATTGTGGTAGTTTGCATCCTAACCATGTGTTTGAGAATGTGGTGAAGGAATAAATGTTAAGGGCCTCAAGGCTACATGCTAAAGACTAGGACTTTGAGGAATTTATTGTGACTGTAAAGGAAGATTTCAAGGATGAGGGGTATAGGGGGACTGAGATAGCTAAGGATATGTGCAGTGCCCGCCAAATTAGGAAGGGTATTGGAAGACCCTCTTTTATGACCCCCAACCATGATCAGTATAGGCAAGTTAAAAGTGATAACATCTGAAGGTCCCTATGACTTTTTCCAGTGACATAAATAAGGTTACTGATGTAATTAAAAGGAATGGGCATATTTTAACTTCTGATTCATCTATTGAAGTATTAGTTGGCACATCTCCTAAGTTTTATTACAGGAACAGGGCAAATCTAAAGAAGTTGTTGTGTTATCGAGATAAGTTGGGCTTTGGACAATGGGAAGAGGGTACCAAAAAATGTGGCACTTGTAATTTCTGTCAGTATTGAGGGTAATGAGTTTTGTTTATCCACAGACAGGGAAGAAATACTCATTAAATGTTATGGCTAACTGTGACCCCAGGAACGTTGTTTAATTAGCCAACTGTGAGTAATGCAACTCATTTTATGTTGGCAAAACCAACTATTGGTTTCAGGAACATATTAGGGATCATATATACTGTACAAATAAAGGTAATACTGTTAGTGCCTTAGCTAAACATGTTCAGATGCAAGGCAATGCACATAGGTTTTCTTTTACTGTGTTAGATGTTATATATTAGAATGTTAGGTTAGGCTACATTTAAAATGAAACAGAGAGATGTAAAGCAAGCTAAAGTGCATTCTCATATAGGGCTCAGCTTAAATTAATTTGTACCTATGAAACCTGTTTTAAAGGCCAGAAGGAGAAAGAAAAGGTATTGTTTACATTCTTTTGCTGAGTTCACTTTTTTAGTGAGTTCAGCTTTAATTATTTAATTGTTTTATTAGTTTTAACTTCTGATTGGTTTGTGTATTATGACATTGCTATATAAATGTTTAGTGAATATGTTGCTTTATTAGGGTCTAAAGAAGCTATGATTCCATAGTGAAAGCACTTACCAGTTTGTATATGCATTAAACTTGGATTTATTTTACCTGCTGCCTGCTGTTTGCTGTCTATTTTACCTGTGTATATTTTGAACTGTGACTGCTGTGTTTCCACACTTGCACTTCTTTTCTCTGCACTCAGTCTTTTTTATGTGCCTGTCCAAGTTTGTTATTTTCTGAGCATCTGAAGAAATTCATATTTGACATAAAGATTATTGCTGCAGTGCCATTCTTTATCCATAGGAGTTAGCCATGGTAGATGTTTATCCTCCTGGCCTAATTCCAAAGTTTTAGAGTATCCCCCAGACTGAGGGTGAACTCACCCCCCCCCCCCCCCCAGTCTAGAACACTGGCCTGATGTAAAAAGGAGCAGGAGACTTTGTCATTACAATTGGAGCATCTGAAAATAATTCCTTCTCAGGCAACTTCCAGAGAACTGATAGGTGCCAAGTTTATGATTTTTTTCCAGAGTTGGCTAGTATTGATACTACTGTATTGCATTTGATGTTGTGTTTTATATTGCTGATCAAAGTAGGAATTTTTTCTTATATCCATGGTATCCCAGGAAAAAAAAATATTATTAAGTATGCTTGCAGAAGAGATTTGTTTTCATACTTTATTCATTTGTCAATCTGGTAAGGCCCACTGGGGACAAATATCTCTTTGTCGGATAAGTAAGGAGTACTGTCTGGTTAAGTGACATGAGTAGAGTCATACAGTAAGTAAATGGAGGTGGAAGGAATCAAACTCTGCACTATCATGAATTACATGAAGAAGCATAGAGCTTTAACCCTGTGCACTGAATGACAGATATTCTAACCAAGGCCTACTTTTCCTTTGTGTGTGGGGAAGTCTTACAATATAGGTCAGTTCTCCAAAGTGTGGTCTAAGCTAACAGACTGATGTTAGATTATATCAACAGATGGCTATGCATGTCCCCTACCCTTAATTTGCTACTTGGGACCATGAGACAAAAGAGGTTGTGCAATATTAAAAGCTACATACTTACCCAGTGTTGTTTCTCTGATTAATATACAGAACTAAAGTCACATAGCAATATTAATTTAAATAAGACCACTCAACTGCACCTATTGTTGGAGGTCTGTACCTTTTTTTCAGGCTTGATTTATCCCTTCACATGGTTTTATTATCTCAGCACCCATCATATATGATTTTAAAGGTATTTAGTACACTGAAAAGCAACCTACATGACCAACATTCTAATGGCACCAATATTTTAAAGCAAGTGGGTCCACATTGTACGGCTCCCTTTTTAGAACAAAAATAAATTTCTTTGTGAGGCAGATTTTTGCAGTAATTTTCAGATTTTACAGTGTTGTTCATAATATCTTTATATTTTTGTCACTTACAGTTTTAAACTTGTGTTTCTGAGTAGAATCCCATAATCCTAGTTGAAGTAGGAAGAACTATATGCTACTTAGTATTCAAATTGTATGCTAATTAGGTGTCCAGATTTTTGGACTGATGTATCTACTTTTCAAGAGCTTTTGCACCTATTTTCAGTGACTGCAGGTTAAAAGGTAAATAAAGCCAAAGAGATGTTACAAGGCACCATAGTTTTACCATAATGTTGGGAAGCATGATACAGTTATAACCAAGAGACACCACAGGTCTTTTTGCTCAGACAGCATTTTTGGTAAGAACAGTGTGCTGCTTTGAAAATATTACGTTAAAAGCTGCAGTTAATTCAATCTTGTATTTAGTATGATATATATATAAAATGTAGGGCAAACAGAAATTGCTTCATAAAATATTTTCTTAAATGTGCCACACATATAGTGTCCAAAGAGCATGCAGTAGTGAGAATAGCTTCCACTATGAGTGGACGAAACTGACTACCCTATGGATCAGACTCTTCAAATTTTAATCACCAAAAAACAAACAAAAAAGTCTGAAAAGCACTTTTTAAGTATTTAAATATTTGAAGTTATATATACCAACTCTACAGTTGCACCAACTCGAAGGGAGGACAGATTCCTCAAAAAAGGGTAGCAATGCTAGCAGATCTCCCCAACAGTAATTCCTAAGGAGGAACTCCAATTGTCTGTGTGTTGAACCTCAAGCGACTGAAGCTTGAAAGTTCGATCTCCATCTGTCCATAGGTTATCTGTTAGGGAATAAAAGTGTGTTCACAGAGGTTATGCTGGTACATTTCACAATAACTGCAAGCATACCTCTCAACCTCTTAGCAAAGGAAATCTGGACAAAGCATAAAATAAGGGTGGGGGGCAAAGGCACAAAAATATCGACAGATTTTAAATATTGCTCTTATTAACCTTAAAATTGCTAGAATTACAGCATTTGTGTTAGTATGCATTTTTCTAAAGGATATGAAGTCTATGTCATTAATTAGTGACTTCAACCCTCATTTGCCAGAAAAGCACACATTTTATGAAGAACAGACCAAAAATATGAGGCAAAAACCTAGACATTCTGTAAAAATCTGAACAACTGAGAGGTTTGATCACAAGACTAAGTAAAAACATGCTTGACTTGTTATCTTTGAGACATGACACATTGAGTGGAAAACTGCGTGTACTTTACAATACTACTTGAATTAGATTGTGGCCTAAAGCTATAGACGTTTTGTAGGCAAGGCATCTATCTTAGCTTTCTGTTAATTTTTTTGTGGAGGGTTGTATAAGTTCTTGCACTATTAAAAATGTACTGGCACCTGATGGCCAAATATCAATAAATTAAATTACACACTCAAATGTACTGCAAGGAACTAAAAAAATGTCATTTCTAAAAATAACTAAATACAAGAATGAGTCAAATAGGTCTGGTATATAAACTACCAGAATGTACTGTATGTCATCTACACATTTCAGGTGTGATATTACATGTATAAAATGACCTGTCAAAGGATTTGGCAAACATGTGTTTACATTATGTCATTATGTAAATAGGAGACTGATGCAACTTTCAAGTAATATTGCTCTCACTGTTTTTTTATACATCTACCCATTACTTGTTTACTTAAAATGCAATATTTTCTCACTGGTATTACAGATTGCACTATGATGGTCTTTCAGTGACTTTCTCAACAACTGTGTTCAAGCAAAGTAATTTCTGCACTGGACAGCTATATCAAATGTCCTTGTAAAGCTATAGATTCTCCCACTTTCATCAGTGCAAAGTTAGTTTACAGAGCAGTCAGACATCAGGAAGTAAAATACCCAATCTTCTACTAACTAAAATAAATAAAAAAGAGACTTGTGGATAATGCTGGCCCTAATGCAATTTAGCCAGCGGGTAACTAACAGAAAAAAAAACAGACAAGGATAACTACCCAATTTTCCTATTTTACAAATACCAAATGGGTCTGTCTAAACCAACAGAACAGTTAAATTGACATTATCTTGTCAGCCTATGATTAGATCGCATACCATACTTTTTTTTTTTTTAACACCCAATAAAGGCAGGAATTTCTATGCCAAGCAGTGTTAATATAATTGGTCAGTGTGTAAGGTCTGAACACCTGGTTATATACATGCTATATATGGTTTAGCTATTGTTTTGTATAAGTGGCATATCTGATTGTTCTTAAATGTCATAGTATTCATTTTATCCAGGCTTAGAAATTAGCTTTGCCACTCAAGGAAAGACTGACATTCTGGTTAAATTGTAAATTAAACCAAATTTTTCTAACCTGCATTTTCAATCAACCTGCTGTTACATATTTCACACTTAAAGTAAATTGTCTGTCTTCTTCTGCTTGGCAATAAATCAAAATTATCCATTGTTGCTGTTATAGTTGTCAAATGTTTATTACTACTGCTAATGTTTTTTCACTTACCTGACTGCCACTTGACCATCTGTGAGAGCACTTAAATATTTTTTTTTTCGGGCTGTAAGCCGTTTCTCTCAGTTAGCCATTCAGCTAGTCATTTAGTAAGACTGAGCATTAACCATTTGTTATTCTTTGGCTCAAAGTTGTCAAACTTTTATTCTCTTAGTTCTTTGTCAAACTGTTTGCATCTTGTACTCTCACCAGTTGTGCACCTGCCATTTATCAAAATGTAAAAATAATAATTCTGCCAATACATACAAGGGAGGAATGAAGTTTAAAAGGAGGCAGGACTTAAATGAGCTATGCAATGTTTGACTGAAAAAATATTGGGTAGATTATAAGTGATGTAAAATGTTTGCAACTGGGAGTGTGTCAGTATGGTTTGTGATGTAAAATGCTTACAAGTAGGATTGTGTCGTTGTGGTTTGTTTTCATTTATCTAAATGTATGATTGTTTGTGTAGTAATTGAAGTTTTAATAAAAATGTTTTGTGTTTAAAAAAAGGGTAGGAATTGAATAATTCATGTAATGTTGCTTAGTTTATATGATATATAGCAATATATGTGAAGTATGTTTGCTATGTTAATATAGTTTGATTACTTTTATATGAATGTAATTTTGCCTATGTCACAAGTGATAATTCAATAAAGGTGTCTGCAGAAAAAAATTATCAATAAAGTGCTGCTACTGCAGGTTACCAGATTTATCATTAGATTCAGCATGTCTGTTTTTTAATAAAGTACTGCTACTGCCAAGTTATCAGCTCTGTTATTAGATTCAGTATACATCTGTTTGTTAATATAAAATCAGTAACGTATCTAGGAAGGGGTGAAGGGGGGCACATGCTGCAGGCACAAGCTGCCAAGGAGTGCATTCAGCAGTGATTTATAATTAATAATTGGGCATGAGTGCAGTACCATGGTTCAGGGCATGAATGCAGTACCATAATTCAGGGTATGAGTGCAGTATCATAATTCAGGGCATGAGTGCAGTACCATGATTCAGGGCATGAATGCAGTACCACGTCTCAGGGCATGAATGCAGTACCATGATTCAGGACATGAGTGCAGTATCATGATTCAGAGCATGAGTGCAGGGTTTATATTAGAACATCGAAGTTTCAAAACTTCAAATGTTCTAATATCAACCCCTATTCAGCGAAAGCTGAAAATATCGAAGCCATAACTTTCCACCGCAGCACTGAAAATACCAAAGCAACATAAACGGACAACTGAATTCTTTCCCCAGGAAAAAATTTGGTTTTCTGTTGCTTTGGTATTTTCAGCACTGTGGTGGAAAGTTATGGGTCGGGTTCAGGTAAGTGTGCGATTGAATGCGGGTTAGGTTAGTTAGGGTTAGGGTGTGGGTTAGGTATGTGTGCGATTGTGTGGAAGTGAGGGTTAGGGCGGGTTAGGTGAGTTAGGGTTAGGGCGCGGGTTAGGTTTGTGTGTGATTGTGTGGACGTGAGGGTTAGGGCGGGTTAGGTAAGTGTGCGATTATGCGGACGTGAAGGTTAGGGTGGGGTAGGTGAGTTAGGGTTAGGGCGCGGGTGAGGTGAGTGTGTTAGGGTTTGGGTTAAGGTAAGTGGATAGTCAGTGGTGAGTGTATAGTTTATTGTAGGGTTAGGTGTAATATTTTAGGTGTATGTGCATGGATTGCTGTTTGTTTGGTGTGCTTGTGTTGTGTGTATGTGTTTTGGAACAGCAAATTTTTTCCCTATGAAAAATTCACTGTTCTGTATGTTCAATGTTTTCAGCTTTCACTGAATAGGGGTCGATATTAGAACATTCGATGTTTTGAAACTTCGATGTTCTAATATAGACCCTGAGTGCGGTACCATGATTCAGGGCATGAGTGCAGTACCATGATTCAGGGCATGAGTGCAGTACCATGATTCAGTTAAATTGCTGTGGTGCATAGGTTTATAGTTATATACTAGGCTAATGACCACTGGGGCCTTTAAAAGCCTAGCCATGGAATTTAACCCAATTGTATCCCTATGTATCATGGGCATTTATTAGGAGAAGGTATTTAGTTAGGAAAATTCTAAGGGTTATGTGTGTATGTGGGGTGTTAGTTTGGGCATTGCTGTCTGCCTCTGTCTATCAGAAACATGAAGATCAGACCTGGGATGAATTTCCAGTTTCTCGTTCACTGGTCAAGATTACACTTAGATATGGTAAGGAATGGACTGTGCTATGCATGGATGGGGAGCCTGGTCCAGAACGGGTCTATATCATAACACTGAAGTTCTCTAACATAGAATCTTATTATATCGAACCCTAAACACCGAAGTGTGAAAACATCGAATAGTCAGAATAGCGAATTTTTTCCCCAGGGAAAAATTTGCTATTCCGAGAAACATACACACAGCACAAATACACACAAAAAACAGCCATCCACACACATACACTTAAAATCCTACACCTAAACTAAATTTTACATACAGTACTAGCTATCCACTTACCTTAACCCAACCCTAACCCTAAGGTCTGTCACTATCGCACACTCACCTAACCCTAACTCACCTAACCCACCCCTTAACCCTAACCTACACACAATTGCACACTTATCTGACCCGTGCCCTAACCCTAACTCACCTGACCTGCCCCTAACCCTAACCTACACACAATCGCACACTTACCTGAACCCGCACCCTAACACTAACGTCCACACAACCGCACACTTACCTGACCCGCTCCCTAACCCTAACTCACCTAACCCACCCCCTAACCCTAACCTACACACAATCGCACACTTACCTGAACCCGACCCGTAACTCTCCAACATATCGAATGCTGAAAACAGCGAAGCCACAGCAATGGCTCACCGAATTCTTTCCCTGGGAAAGAATTCAATGTCCTGCACCTTTGCTGTTTATAGCATTCGACATTACAGGTTCAATATTATAACATTCAATGTTAGAGAACTTTGATGTTATAATATAGACCTGTCCAGAACATGGGGATCCTCGGAGACACATATCTGTCTCACCAGCATGTCATATTTATCTCACAAGCAAAATGTAAATCCTTGGATCTAGTGGTTCCGATGCTGTTCATTTTGCATATTTGCAAAAGTTCCATCAGAGCTTTATCCAAGGATGCCTTGTATGTCAGGTATTTACAATTTTTATTTTTTTATTTATTTACATTTTTTTTTTTATTCTCAAATTCGGTTTGGGGGTGCCATAGTAGGGACTGCCTAGAGTGCCAAATGATCAGCTCTATAAAAAGTTATTAGATAAATAATTGATATATTAGTAAATGTTTAGTTGACCATGGTCAGTCTGATTTGATTAGCTGCAACGTTTTTTTTTTTTTTAAACGTATAGTCAGATCTGCATATTATGCCAAGTTCCTGACAGTAACTAATTTACAACTAGGTCTTCCTGCATTTAATTAGATTCCTGCAATTAACTTAACAATCAGTGTATTTATTTTTTAATTGGTAAAATAATATTGTGGCAGGTACTATATGTTATATGCCAGAGAGAAAGATGATTAGATCTAAAAAATGTAATAATAATAATGAATAATAAGGCAACGTTGGTATCACCTTTTTCAAGTATGTAATAGGCTACCTTGGCTTCATTACAGGCAAAACCACAGTGTCTGCTCCTATGGGTACTGCATGATCTTTAACAAGAATTTACTTTTTCAATGGGTCCAAAATCTTTGACTTCTGATCTTTCTTTGAACAGAGGAAGCTCTATGTGCTGGCCAAGTGATGTCCTTTCCCAATCTCAACAGCAAAACCCAAGGCAAGTGGCCCAAAATCAAAGAAATCCCTGGAAATTGGACTCAAAAATAGAAAATTAACATTCCAAAAAAATACTATTAAAAACAGCTGGCAGAAGCAAAAGGTCCTAGCACTCCAGTAGTTTCACAGAGGCCTGAGGACATCAGTCACACTGAGAAACCAGAATGTCTGTCCCCAGTAACAAGCTTTATTAACTATGTACCCACCTGTTCTAGCTTCTCTGGAGAAGACAGTAACTTTTTCTCCCTTGCTATCTGCACAGCCTTCTCAAAATGCTACTGAGATATTCAAATCTGATGTCAATTCCTAGGCACTCACATTGGATAGCTGCATTTCTATCTGCATCACCAGAGTAGTTACTCAAGAGGCTGTAGAAAGCCTAGCTGGCTGTGCCTGTCTTCTCATTGCACTAAGGATGGATGTCTGAGGACTACATGTCCTGGCAGGTGCCAGCCCCGGATTATACCCTTTGGACTACAGAAGAGTCATCAATGAGTACCTTCCCTCATTACACAGAAATAATTCTCAGATGGCTCAGCCCTTAATGACTGGAAATCCCCCAGCAAAGAGAAACATAGAGCCAACCATACTAGATGCCCTGAATTCAGATCTGGATGTGAAAGGCTTTGCCTGTTCAGTACTACTGACTCAACTGCTACAGCATGTGAGGATGCCTTTGAAAAGGAATTCCTTAAACTGCATTCATAGCTACCTGCCATAAAGAAACTAGATAAGTTATATAAAGAGTTATAGAGGGTATATGATTCCTGCACATACCTGCCCAAGAACCCATTTACTGAACCAGAAGTGATACCCGGTGATGCTGCTATGGAATCTGAATTGTCTCAAAGGCTACACACACTCCATTCTGACAATGAGAACAGGGTGCTGGACCATTCTGAAAAACGTGTTACATCCTCCACAGTAGATATCAGAGCACTACATCACCAAATGTATGTGTTTGAGTACCAGGGAGACAATGTCAATGAAGTGGAGAATAGGGCAGGACAAATAGCTAAGCAAGTGGAAGATACTGTGAGTACATTTTTAACAAGTGGAGGAGATGGCAAGTGAATTCACTTGTGAAGCCTTTACAGTCAAGACACGTAGAGTAACCTGACTGCATTTGGGGTATATGCCATTAGATGCAGGTTGCAATATGACTAATACTATTATTACAAGAGAAGCCACAGGGCTAGATGCCTACATGCAAAGCGTCTAAACATACCGAAAGTAGAGACAGACAACACCACAGTTATGCTGTACATAAACAAGGAGACACTTATTCTTACTCAGTATGCAAATTAGCAATGATGGCTTGAAATATAGTCTACCAATAAGGCCTATAGCTTTTGATAATATATATACATATATATATATATATATATATATATATATATATATATCCCTTCAGACCTGAGCTCATTGGCATGCATATTCTTCAGATAATCCTTCAAACTCCACTAATGGAAACAAGATAGACTGAGATTCCAGATTGGAGTAGATTGGAATGCAACAGAAAACCTGTCTGCATCAGAGAATTACCAACTAATAAAATTCTTATTTATGTTTTGTGTACCAAGTGAGTGATATGGTCTTTAGACCATTTTCAGCACAACCTACAAGCAAAAGGCACAAAAGTACAACCTAAAGATTTTGACACAATGCCTCAAAGATTACACAAGTACACAAACATTTATTATAAAATCTTTTTAATCTAAAAATGTAAAAACATTTAAAGTATGAAGGATTCATGTAAATGCAGTAATACCTACTCAGAAAAATTCCAAAAGAAGAGAAATTAAAGTCAGGAGATGAAAGAAGTAGAATGGCTTGAGAATTTAAGACAGGAAAAGAGGGTTGAAAGTTATGAAAATAGCAGGTAAAGCAGAGGACAAGTTATTGATTAGTGGGGTGGATACAGCCATTAATTGGAGGAGAATGTGTTAGTATACTGCTACTACTACTACTCCCTCTATTGTATTATAAGAATCTTTATGAGTTATAGTCTATGTATGAATATAGGAGCAAGATCCAGAAGTATAGCAGGAGGTCGAGATTATCCTTTATCTAGAAAGCCTGTGTCTTTTATTTGTCTTTTAGGTGCAGTGTAAGTAATTTTGGATTCCTACTAGATGACTGAAGACACATTCTTCGAATGCATCTTGGTCAAACTTGAAAGGATGAGAAGGCAAAATGACGAAGCAGCATATAAGCCAAATCTTTCCCTGGGAAAGAAATCGCTTGGCCATGTCCGTTATTTTACCGTTTTCCTCACTGTAGTGTGATCTTGGAGTTGGTATATATAAGTAGGGCATGCGTGGGGGGCACAGCCCCCCACGTCGGGGGTGTGGGGGTCGAAGCCCCCCACATTATGTTATGTTTTAAGAGTATTTTTTTTTTTGGAACAGCAATTTTTTTTCCCCTTGAAAAAAACTCACTGTTCTAATTATTCGAGTTTGTAAGCTTTGGCTTACATGGGGTCGATAAATCATTGTTTGCTTTTCTAAGCATTCAATGATTTAATATAGACCTGTAATTTCCTGAACTCGACCTGGCAAAAGCTTTTGAGACAATTCCCCACTCAGACATAGTAGAAAAGCTAAATAAACTGGGAATAAACTCCTGTGTCACCCCATGGACTGCTAACTGGCTCACAGATAGTATGCTGGACATTCAAATAGGGGAAATTCCACAAAGAAACCAGTCACCAGTGGAGTCTCTCAGAGTTCTGTACTGAGAATTCTCTTGTTTATACTTTTCTGAAGTAAAAGCCAATACTAAAAGGGCACTGGCACTACGTTTGCAGATGACTGTAAGCTAGAAGCAATCTTTGAATCCCCACATGACTTAGCCATCCTGCAGGAAGGTTTTCCCAAATAAATAACTGGTGCCAAAACTATGAACTGAAATCAAATGCCAAAAATGCTTTATTGTATCCTTTGGGATGTATTTTATCCAAGCGAAATACCACATTGACAATACACTACTAAGAGGTGATCAAGTTGTTCAGGATTTTGGAAGTTATATGTAGAGTGACCTAATGTTTGACAAACATCTGCCCATTATTGTATGAAAGTCCTTCTATATTGCACAGCTTATAAACAAATGGATTTTGCCTAGATCTAGGGATGTCCTGGTCCACCCTTACTCAGCCCTCCTTAGGCCAGTCATTGAATGTAATGCCCCCTTTGTTATGTATCTGCTCAGACAAATGCAACAACTAGAGTGTCTCCAGATATACCTTGCTAAAAGGATACAAGCCCTAAACAGAATGTCCTACATGGACTGACTCAAAGCCCAGTCACTTTACTCAGTATCTTACAGACCTTTAACAGATTACCTGTGACTAACATACAAGGTGTGATGAAAGGAAGTACTACCAGCACAGCTAGCTGGAATATTGTAAATAATTATATGTCATTTGTGAATATCAAGCTAATTTATATATGATGCTTATGTTACAAATGATGTAGAACTCTATGTCATGTGTATATCAAACTGCTCTGTACAGATGTGTATGTTGAAAAGGTATTTGTAAAGTGCTATGTTCAAAATGTATCCACAGTGTGCCCTACTGGAAGAGAACAGAAATGTACATGCACTACTGTAACCATTTAAATGTATATATTTTAACAGTGGAAACAGGAACACAGAGGGTTAACCTCAGTCCAGTAAACTTTAGAAAAATGTTTGAAATTAAATCACTTTATAGGCTATGGCATAAATGCTATGCCATAAAGAGGATATCTCTCAAGTTTTCAATGCAGCTACAGACACAAAGTCTGTACTAGGAAGCTTTCTGTATTGTCTCTGTGGTGAACTAATTGCAAATTTGGAAGCATGAAAGAATACAATTGTTTTATGACTTCCAACATCTGTCAAAGATCTGAACAAAGGACCTTGTAGGAGCATTTTTACAGGTAGATGCTAAATACTACCAGCTTCAACAATGGGGGCTTGCATGAGGATTAGAAGTCTAATGACCAGAAAAGATGTCATTCTGCAAGCTATCTCAGCAGTAATATTTTAGATATTATTTTGAGAAGTCTCTTAGTCAGATGAGCATTCTGCATTCTGTCTTGGACCTAACAACAAAAAGACCCATTCAACACATCATCTGCCTTCCTCTAGAAGTAAGGTACTAGGGAAATAGTATAATTCTTTTAGATTCAGTCAGGAATATAGTGAAACTTAGTTTAGATGTTTTTCTTTATTTGTTTGAGCCTGTACTGCAATGTTATTTTAAATATTTCCTGTGGTTTTGCAATCTGATATCACTGTAGATATATATATATATATATATATATATATATATATATATACATAAAACCTTTCATTGTGTCTAATTAGTGTAGGGATATTTAAGTTTTATTTGGTGACACTGTATGCCACTCCTAATAGCCTTGCTCTTGGTCCAATTAATATTTGTATTGGTATTAATATTACACAGTAAGATTGGACACCCTTTGTTAAGGGCTCTAAAGTAGCTGAAAAGGAGTGACTGGTGGCAGTGGTAACCTTATAGTCTGGGCAGAAGGGGGGCATAGCTAGTAAACCTTTGTCAGCCTTTCCCAGGTGTGCATTTGTGTGTGTGTGTGTGTGTGTGTGTGTGTGTGTGTGCATGTGCATGTGCGTGTACATGTGCGTGTGTGTGTGTGTGTGTGTGTGTGTGTGTGTGTGTGTGTGTGTGTGTGTGTGTGTGTGTGTGCGTGTGTGTGTGTGTGTGTGTGTGTGTGTAAATCAAACCTCATAGAGTGTGTGTGTCAGCCACTTGGGGAGGGACACAAAGCACTGGTTGGACAGAGAGGTTGCTGGAAGTCTTGGTTTGGTCACTCAGCTGAGATTTCAACTCTACAGCTGCGCCAGTGGCGAGTCTTATTGGGGATCTGAAGAAAGAGGGAGAAACCAGCCCCAGACTGACAGCAGTCTCTGTGTGCTCTTAAGGGAAATTGCACTTGATGCAGAGAGCTGCATCTGGAAATACTGGGCATGTGTACCTGTTATCCTCCTAGTGAAATTCTCCCACTGTTGCCAGTGGCTTCTTAATTACTGGTTCAATGGTGGGTCATCACACAAGGCATCCTCTGACCCAATGCTGATGGATTTATTGCCAATCAGTAAGTCAAGTGGCATCAGAAATGCTCAGTCTAGAGATCAAAATCTCTTCTGCAGCATCAACAGAATGGTTTGGAGAGACAGGTATACTTCACAGAGGATACTGCTGCTTTGGAACAGATATCCCATCCACAAAAAAAAAACAAAGTTTATCCCTGTCCATTTTCAAGCATGACTTGGATCTATGGATGGGAAACAGAAAAGTTACCCCAGGATTCCTCCCTGTTCTACTAATGGAAAGAGGTAGCTCCTAAGTGCTTTATCCCATGCATGAGTCCCCTCAAATTATCTATGGCATGATCCCAGTTATTCTAAATAGGGGCGATATAAAATTATCAACCATGGGATGGGTAAGACTAGTCTTTAACACAAATGGGGTAGGTTAATTCGAGCACAATAACAGAAATTGGCTAGGCTTAAAATGACCCACAAGGACAGCTAGCCTAGTACTTACCTATGAACTGCGAGTATCAGGTAATTTTTTTGGCGTTGTGCTGGTAGATGAATCCAATTGGCAGAGATGATTTTATTGAAGGACTTTTCTTCTGAGGTAATGCCAAAAGTGGGAAAAGCTAGAATTAGGTTGCTGTTCTGGTTTTTGAGAGAGTAGGGGAGGGTCTTAATCAGAGTTTAGTACTTAAGGATGGGCTAATGAAATGTTTCGCATTTTAAGAGTAAAGATGGATAGAAAGAGTGTAAAACAGCATGTGACTCTGAAGCCAGTTTGCTTTTGCAGGGTGAGGCAATGGTGTTCAAGAGGAGGTGAAAGACAAATGAATTTATATATGGCATTAATTGCTGTTTGTGTTTTAGACTGTTTGGTAATACTTTGTAGGGCATATTCTAGTGCTGGAATAAATCATTTTTTGGTAGAGCTTTACTGGCTTCTTTGTTGAGGTGTTTTGAAATAAAGCAAGTGCATTTAAGGTCTGTGGTTGTTTTTGCAACCATATTGAGAATGTGGTTTCTGAACAAGAGTGTTTCATCAAGTAGAAGGCTAAGGTACTGCTCAACCATGATTATTGGTTAATTAGTTATGGTTGTACTCAACAGTGTGGAAGGAGTTTTACATTTCTGTTGGCAGCCAAAGAGTATCATGGCAACTTTATTGACATTAAGAGTAAGTTTCTTTGGGTAAGCCAATTAAAAATGGAAGTTAAGTCCTTTTGAAGGACAGATTAGTAGACTAAGAAGGAAGATGGTCCAGTTCAGTACAGGATGACATCAGCTGCATAAAGTGTCATGTCACCTGAAGGAACAGAAGTGTAAATATCTTTGACAAAAAGAAAGAGAATAAGGTAAGCCCAAGAATGGCCCCTTGATGGATTCCAGCAGACAAGGAACCACCTTCAATTTGCTGTTTGCTGAGCAACAGATTGGACTATAAAGGTTTTGTAAGTGAGGCAATTCCTAAACCAGAGTACAGTGTTATCTCCAAAACACAGAGCACTTAATTTGTGAAAGAGAATGGAGTGATCTACACTTTCAAATGCTCTGTAGAAGTCAATGAAAACTGTGCCTTATTTGCCACTCCCTTTCCATCACTGAGAAGATTATTGTCTGTGACAATGTAAATAGCTTTTATGGTATTATGGCTACTTCTAAAGTCACGTTGTCAGTCTATTAGGAGGTCATACTTGCATATACCTTTGTAGAAGAATCTGGAGGGTGAATTTGTTATCCTTCCACTTGACAGGCCATTGCTTTGTGTATTTCTACCCATCCACTTCTTCTCAGGGTGCTGAAAGAGGAAAGAAAGCAAAGCAAAGCAAAGAAAAGAAAAGAAAAGAACAAAACGCATTCTAATTACCCAAGTATAATGAAGGCAATCATGGTTCTCTCATCTAGTTCAGATGAAAAAAGATGAACCCTATATTTATCACCATTTTGCAGTGTCCTTACACAACAGTACAGGTCATTAGTGCATTCAAATACATCCTCATGCTAGAAATGTAGATGATCTCACTGTCATAAAGTGCTGAACACTGTGATGCCACTGACATTAAATGCCACATACTGTGATACCACTGTAATTAAATACTACACACTGTAATGCTACTGTCAGTAAATACCACACACTTTGATGCCACTGACATCGAATACCACATACTGTGTTACCACTGTCATTAAATATCACACACTGTGATGCCACTGTCATTAAAAGTTGCATACTGTGATGCTACTGTCATTAAATACCACACACTGTGATGCCACTGACATCGAATACCACATACTGTGATAACACTGTCATTAAATTCTACACACTGTAATGCCACTGTCATTAAATACCACACACTGTGATACAACTATCATTAAATACCACCTACTGTGATACCACTGTCATCAAATACTACAAAATATTATGCCACTGTCATTAAATACCACATATTGTGATACCACTGTCATTAAAAGCCATACACTGTGATGCCACTGTCATTAAATACTACACACTGTAATGTCACTATCATTACATATCACACACTGTGTTGTCACCGATATTGTCATATCTCAGGTCTTAAGATTTGAATTTTTTTGTTGGGCACTATCAAGGAATTTCCTTCTATTAGGACATTTAGCAGCTTGCTGAGATCTCAATTACAAAATGAAGCCACATGTTATTTTACAATAACATACCCTGGTGAATAATGGCCTAATACACTAATGGCCATTTCCAGTTACTGTGTCAGTACACAATATCTTATGGTAAAATGACCCTTCAATGAGATAGTGATTTCTGATATGTAAATAACATTTTCTCATTCACATTGTCTAGTGCCCTTTTCTCTAATTCCCATCACTCAGTATCTACCACTGTATTTTGCAGAAATTGTACAGAATTGTTACAACTGAAAATGGGACACTGAGGTCCATTTCACATCTTGAAAACTAAAAATCAAATAAGTAAAATAAATTATTATTTTATCAGGACATTGAAGTTAAGAACTCAGATGATAAAATATGCTTATGAGTAGGCAGCCTGACCTGTGCCATTATAGTCAGCTCTGCAACCTTTATAAAAGCAAATGCAACATTGCAAAGAGGTGATTTGTGCTTTTTCCATCAATCCAGACACTTCTGCATTTTTACAACATAATGAGGAGTATTCCAGGTTCTTAGGTAGCAAAAAGAAAGCTTGCTGACTAAGCTCTTCCTCCATAAAATGTATGTGTGCTTTTATACCAACACTACCACTTACTACACTCCACCATTTACAATTCATACATTTAACATTATTTTCCAAAGCATCTTCAATTGTCTCCAAAAAATGCCTTGGACATTACAGCAGGTGACCATTCCGCTGTGGTTACTGGCCCAACCAAGTATACAGTGCACCTTTACAGATAAACTGTCCCAAATATATGACTCATCATACAATGGATAGATAATAGGTACTCAGCCAAATGGAAAAAAACACACACATCCCTACTTGAAATTAATAAAAAAAAATTCCACAAACATTTTGGATTTCTACTTTAATAAGTTGTGGTTGTCATTCTGTAATTATTTTCAATACAATATTTATCTTACAATATCAAAATACATAAATATGTGGTTGGCATTCTGTAATTACTTTCAGTGCAATATGTGTCCTACAACAATATCAAAATACATAAATAATATTGTAAAGAGTTTTAGACATTTAATATATAAACTTACTGAGTTAAAGAACTGTCTCAGAGTAATATTTCCCTTTTTATTTAACATTTGTTAACTGGGAAAGTCCGACTTAGAACAAAGCCAATTTTCCACAGAGGCCCAGGGAGAAACGTTTAAGACACATGTCTTTGTAACGTGGGAGGAAATCCACACAAATGCAGGAAGGACATGCAGAATCCTCATAGAAGGCACCCCAGCTGAGAATCAAACTGGAAAAGTTCTTGCTGTAAGGCGACAATGCTACTACTGCACCACTGCACCATCTGTTTTTCTTTTTCTAAAAAATGAAAAGCGTGCATAATAGTAATAATAATTCAATGGAAAGATAAAAAAACTTCCTAGGATGGTACAAATATATTCAAAATAGAAATAAATAAGGCTATAAATATTTTAATTTGTGGATTTGACCTAAGACAAACTGATAGGATTGCTCTGCAAGGAATTAGAGTTTATGCAACACATGAATGTTAAATGTTAGCAATAATCCTAATCAGAATTTATCAAATACATTATAATGTTTATGTCAGATCATGTATGAAAATAAAGAGGTCAATTCTCTCTTATCTGAAATATATTCAGTCAGTTCTTACTGAATATAAAGAAAACAATTTTATCTTTAAAATAAACATTATAACTTATCTGAATTTGATAAAATGTCATATTGAAATCAATAGAAAATACTTTTCTGGTGCAGTTCAGGAAAGCTGATCAATTACTAATGTGTTGGCTTATATTAGCAATAGGAAGGAATGTTTACTAGGAACTGGAATCAGTATAAAACACTCTGAAAATAATTTCTCCAATTATTAGAGGGTCATAGTTAACTGGCAGTTGGTGCAGAAGGGTAAGGGTAAAAACTGTAGTTCCTATGATAGACAGTTTAAGTCTTACAGCCCTATTTTCCCTACTGTGTGACCTTAAGCAAGTCACTTAACCAGACATTGTGCCTGGATCTCCTTTAAAAATGGAATGTGTGTCCAATGAGCCTACATGGTTAATAAATCAGTATTATTATATCTGACAATTTGAACAGAGGGTTAAGACTGTAAGATGTGATACAGGGTTTGATTCCCTCAGCCTTAATTTGCCTACTGTTTGACCTCAACCAAGTTACTAAGTCAAAGAATGTTTAGGAGCAACTGGGAACTTGCAGAAGGCTCATCAATGGTCCCCTGAACTAAAAGTTTAGTGACAACTTAAAAAATTGAGGTGATGAAGATGAGATCAACTAAAAAAATAATTATTAACTACTGAATCAAGGTAATGCAGTTACTGGAGAAATTTAAAAATTGAGACATACCCATCTATACAAAAATATGAATTAATTTCCTGAACCCCATTTTGAACTTTTTCTTAGATGTTAACAATCATTGGTTAATTACTCACAAATACAGATTACTGTAATGACACCAATATGCATCTCACCATCTTTCTGTTTATCATTATCATTTATTCTATAACATGTTATCTGGTTGTTTTAGTAATTACAGATGTATGTCATTTTGTTGGTCAGGAAGACGAGTTCTATAATCTGCGTTTCTACTTTTTTGTGAAAATGGGCCAGATTCAGGAAGCCTCCGTGTAAGAGTTATAACTCTTACACGGAGGCTGCAGTTAAACTGTGTGATGTCAGCATGTCATGCATATGCATGAGGTGCATGAGGCATGCTGAATCACACTAGTAACTCTTACACGGTCCGTGTAAGAGAGTAGGGGGTGTGTCTGTAGGCTAAGCCCTGCAAGCGGACACGCCCCCGGAAGACTAGAATGGCTGAAAGTAAACAGCCACGAGAAAGGCCATGAAAATGTGAATAAACACACTATACAACACATGCCCCGACTGGCCATTAGTGTATAAAGTGAAGAGATGTCATAAAATTAAATTAAATCCTTTTTTTTTTGTTAAACCTCAGAATGTTTGCTACTGTGTGCGCTGGTGTGCGCTACTAGCGCAATCACAGTCAGCAGTCAGTGGAAAAGGATATAAGAACTAAATATGCAAAGTAAGCCAAGAAATAATAGCTTAGCGGTAGAGTTGCCGGTCTAAGAGTAGGCAGGCAGGGTTCGAGCCCCTACAACAACCTTTTTTTTTTTTTTTTGTAAATAAGCACTAAAAAGCCCCCTGACAGTATTGTACAAATGTAAATGTATTCCCTTTTGTAAAATGGAATGAAATAGAGCATATATTTTGAAGTAACATAATAATAAAAATAGTCAGAAATGTACTGATAGCTAAGCTGCTGTGAGACAGAGTGCCCGTAGCTGAGTAGTGTTTCAAAAGCTGCAAACTGCGTGCCCGTTGCCAAGCTGCAGTTAGACAGACTGAAACTGTGTGCAATTAGCTTAACATGTGTGTCAGTAGCCAATTTTGATTTATCCCAGCGCACACCGTTTGCGCGCCACTCCCACAAGCTAACTGCCAGTGCGCATGCGTTACCTCCGCGCAAACGAGCGCAGACCAGGTTTAAAGTGCTTAAAAGTGCTTTTGGCATGTTTGATTGACAGGTCCTCAACTCATTCCTGTCAGGAAAATGAAAAATCAGTTGCCAGATTTGAACCCAGGATACCATGCACTAGAATCAAGGAACTAAACCACCAAGCCATGACAGCAATACCTAGAAATGCAGAAATAGCATATATATGGGATAAAACCCAGAATGGAGCATGAGAAAGCATTTTCAGTGAAGTAGATACAATTCCAAAACGGCCAATCAGAGAAATGTGCGGGAAAAGCGGCATATATAAGCCCCATAGGCGGGAATACACAGCATAACTGATTGTAGAACAGACTTGCAGTCAGCATGAGTGGAGTAGGTGAGGGACGTTGCTTTCGAGCACAGCGTGGCGTTGAGGAGTCCAGATACATGGTCTGGCTCCTTGTCCATAATCACGAGGCCCAACTCATGCAGGGCCAGGTCTCATGGGGAGCATATAGGGCAGAGGCGTGGGACCAGTTGGCTCGTGATCTGACCAGTGCTACTGGCATTCCACGCACTGGTGAGCAGGTCCGTCACCACCATGCAGACCTGAAGAGATGCAAGCAGGACCAATTGAACCGTTGGATCCAGGAGGCCCGGCAAATGCCCAACGCCCCACCACTGAGTAAGTCACATTTTACTCATGTATGTAAGGATTTCAACTAGCTGATACCATGGAGATGTGTAGTCCAATATTATTCCCTTTGTATTACAGCTGCAGGTGTCCGCTCTATGAATCGTGAGATGCACGCCCGGAGGCTGGTGCAGCTGCGCCACCATGCAGGTTAGTAACCCCACCCAGTACTTGTAAATAAATATTATTATGTACCATGTATCAGAACAGTGCAGTGTATTGATTAAAAGTAATATAATGTGCAAGCAGGAATTGAAAGTCTGCAGGTATGGCTGCAACAAGTTCATCAGTATGCAAGTGTAACTGGAAATATAATTGATAGAATTAAACAGTGCTGTAATACAGATGTCCCATCATTAATTAAATATACTGTAACCTGCAGTAGTCTCAAGAGTACAGCTTCAGAATCTGAGGTAGTCACATGTGAGATATATCCTGTTGAAATGCTGAATCATGACAGAAGTGAGGCTGTTGGAAAGTGTTTGAATCACCACAGGTCTAATATGTGAACAAAGCCTAGAAGTACCAACCTGAACTGTGAAGTTGCAGAATGTGTGAGAGTGACAGAAAGGCTCATGTATGAATAAATAAAGTAGTAATAACCCCTGAATATATAAGCCTCAGTGTGTTTCTACAGAACTAAATGCATGTGGGAAGTACAAATTAACATCCCAAACTGATTTCAGTGTGTCTGAATCTGGAATGTCTAGCTCAAAATCTGTATATGGTGATAACAGTAAACAATTTGCAGATAGAATGAATGATTATCTGACAGACTAAACAGCCATAGTTGTCCCTGTCCTGTCATCAAAGTGTAGCAGGATGATGTATCTGATCAAATTCAAAATAAGTAGGATAGTGATGTATGTGTAACAGGTGTAGCATGACAGTAAAATAAAGATTATTTTGAAACATCAGCCTCAACTTAATTGTGTACCTATTAGAAATGTGAATCAATGTGTAACATATGAATGTGTCATCACTTTCTATCCCCACCCAACCCTATAATTCCATATAACAACATCCACTAAATAATGGTATGTGAACATTTCATTAATCATGGACATTTGTCCGTTTCAAACATATATGCATGTCTGTTCATGCATGTGCCCTGTTCATACCTGCAAATCTGATGGCCTGTTGCCATTAATCAACCCTGCATGTTGTTTGACCGTGTTTTGCTGTTCAAATAATGCATGTGATATTGATATGCCCCTTGTTCAATGGTGTTCATATCTGGGTGTTTGTTTGATGGGAATACCAATGCATGCTGTTACAACTAATCTGAATGTAATAAAATGCCACCAACCCAAACTAACATAACTACTCACAAACCTAGAACGCTTGGGAAGGCAGGTCCCAGCGGACCCACCTCTCCCACCTCAGCTGGCGACTGCACCTGGCACTAGTGGCCAGGCCGGACCCCCTCCGGTGGCCCTGTGCCACCTTCAGGTGGAAGCACTGCAGGGGATGGGGCCCGTCCCCCCTCTGCAAGTGTGGCCGGAGGGGTTCGTCCACTCACCCTCCAAGTTGTCCGGTCTGTGGTGCGAAGGGAGATCCAAGATTTTGTTCTTGGGCCCCTACGCCAGCTCGAGGCTCGTGTGGCACAGCTAACGGCCCCGGCCGTTGCCCTGCCTACACAGCCCCCAGCACAGCCCCGTCCTGGGCTGTGAAGGAACAGTGGCAACTGCCTATGGGTGGGGATATCAGTTCCACTGTTGTCATCTGTGGGCTCGTGCATCTCGGATATCCCAACCTCCGTCCCCGTCAATTGTGTAACCCCCCCACGTGTGTCATACACCGTCCCTGTATGCGTCTTGTCTGTCTTGTCTGTTAACCAACCCAACCTACCTCCCCAGCTTTACCGACTTCCTTCACCTGGTATACCACTCTCACCTGTAAAAAAAAAAAAAAGGGCACTCTGTCCCACAAAAAAATTAC
>NC_056728.1:1578669737-1578774719 GCF_019279795.1 Protopterus annectens | reverse complement strand
CCACCCTCAGCAATTCGCCTATGCCTGATTATAATAGCCATGGCAGCCCCTAGCATTTCTGCTCTGAGTTCAGCTTATTTTCAGTTTTCAATTCTGAGAACTTAGTTTCTGGCAGTATCTCTCGTGAGAAACAGCCTGCACTGCTCTTTGTTGTGTTTTAAGTGCTGGGTTGGGCTTCTAGTCTGCCTGTGTCATTGCCTGCTTGTAATTGTTTCCACCAATTAACCCCAGCAGTATTCCCTGGCAGTTTCCGTGTATTTTGGTTGTTTCCTGTTTCCTCTCTGTTTCCTGAAGGGGAGCATTGTGCACACCAGCTTGAACACGCTCACAGTCACTTAAACGCGCTTACACATCCCTACACGGTGTTACACGCGCACACATTGTTACACGGTGTTAGCTAGGCTGATTCATGCTAAAACGCGCGTACACTGCATCACACACATGCACACCCGCGCAAACCGTTGTAAACAGTTTGCAACACGCTCCCACATGTAGAACCTGCCTTACACGCTATATCAAGAAACTTAGAGTGTAGGGATAGCGTATGCCCTCAATTTCTTGACTTTCCTAGTGTTCTGTTGGGACACACCTCCCTCCCTGATGTCTGTCTGTCATCTGTTACCTTACATTGCCCTCCAATCTGGTACATCTCTTTCTATCCTTCCCCCCCGTGATGTCACCTACCTCTTACTCTGTTCCTCCCCCTTCTCTAACACTTACACTACTCAGAAAGTGCTCATTACCTATGTGGCAGTGTGATTCAGTATTGTAACCCTCATTTACATAGGATTGCCTAGTAATGCTTAGTTACATATCTTACACGGAGCTTCCCCCCCTTGACAACCACTAAACGGAGGCCATATTGTTTTTAGTCTGCAAGTCCCTCCATTGACATTCCATGTAATACATAAATCCCACAATCGTGGGCTTATAAGCTTCGGTTTTTAGTTTTAGGTAGCGCACCCCGTTTGCGCAGGTGTGCACTGCAGTTAAACACAAAAATCCCGTGGAAAAAAAAAAGTTATATAATTTATTTTTGCAACACTTTTTCATGCCAATGGCCACATATTTGGCCATTGGCATGCTTACTGTAACAAATGCACCCTTTATTTGGAGCTGACATAGCTCCGTTTTTAATTTTGCAGAAATGTACTCAGTTGTCAGCTGAGTACATTTCTGCAGCTAACACGTCCGTTACACGGACTGGTTTGGGCTTCGTGGATCGCTCACATACCTCATTTGCATATCTGTCAGCTGCAAATGAGGTATTGAGCATTTCCACGCCCACTCCGTGTAAGAGACGTGTTAGCTGTCTCTTACACGGAGATTTGGGCTGTTGCTGAATCAGGAGGCTTACACGGAGGCTTACACTACTCTTAAACTCCGTGTAAGCCTTCCTGAATCTGGCCCTATGTCTTTCTTTCAGTGATTATTGAAAATAAATTTCTGGCCTCAGATGATCAGATAAATTATTTATTTATTTTTTTCAATAATTTTTTATTTTCATTTTACATTCATATAAAACACAATCATTTCCATTCTTACAACATGACCATAACTGAGTGTTATACATTGTAGTCAATATAGTAACATGTAGGTCATAAAACATATCTATTTACACTATATACATGGATGCTTTTGCAGTAAATTCTGTAAAAACAGCATATACAATAATGATTTCAAGTCCATAGCTTTGCTTTGGGATCATGTGTATGTTTCTAGGTTCCTTTGTAACTTGTTACTACTATGTGGTATGTGTGATGTATTATGCTAATATGATGTTAAAGGTTTGTTCCCAAATTTATTGGGCTTTCATATTTTTGTTTCTTTTATCCATTACTATTTTATGAGCTAAAAGATGTTTTATAGCTATTTTTTGGAATACCACCCAAGAAATATTTATAGAGTCTAACCATTTGAAAGCTATGTATAGCTTCATTAGTAAGAAAATTATTATAAGTATATCAGCTTGTTTTCCTGATATGTTAGATGGGAGAATATGTAGAAGGGTAAATTCCCATGTTAGTGTTGATGTTTGATATCCAATTTTTTGCAGTTATATCTTGAGGGAATTTCAGAGTTTGTATACACATTTGCAACTCCAAAATATATACATTAGGTCTGCTACCTGGTCCTTACAGTGTGGACAGTATGGTGATTTTGATGCATTGAATTTGTGGAGTATTGTGGGTGTGAAATATGCATTATTATTTATCATGAGCTGCATGTATGAAAGTTTTTTAAGGGGAATAATTTTTAGTGTTAGATTGATTGCATGACTTAATTGCTGGTCGTCTATGCATGGTTTTAATTTTCTCCAATAGTTAGAGAAAAGGAGGTCCTTCTGAAATTTGATTTTGTCTATCATTTTATATGAGTTAGATATTGTTTTCCTTTTTGTAAGAATAGTCTTCCAAAGCATAGTACAGTTTTCCGTGTCACTATTAAGTATAGTAAAGTTTTGGAGGTAGCTAGAACACAACTCTTTAATTTGTCTTAGAATTATTATATATGATTTGGGAAGATTTAGGTTACTTCTCAGTTCTTGGATTGTACAGTTAAGGTATGGGTAGATATCTTGGATTATTTTGTCCTTTAATTGAGGAAAGGAGTCAAGGTCTAGCATCTTGTTATTTATTTATTTGGATTTTTATGGAGGGGTTGTAGTGTTATCATAGCTTGCCCAAGGTTTAAGGAATAAAAAAAAATATTTGTGTTATATTTATAGAATTTTTAAGGGATCTATAATGTTGTAGTCTTGTAAATCTTTTTTGTTTAAAAAGGGAAGCACTTTGGGATTGATGCCTAGTGCTTTAATGTACTTATAAAATATTGTCACCCAAGGAGGTGACCAAGTTTTCATTGTCGGGTTAGTTCTGCTATTCTCAATACCCTGTTAGTGTTGATAATAAGTAGTAAGTTTTAAAATCTGGCAGGTTCAGACCCCCTTGCTCTTGGGAAGTGTTAGTGTTTGGTACGAGATTCTGTTTTTTTGGGGTTCCCATATGAATTTTGCTAAGAAGGTATGAATTTGTTTGAAGAATTTATTATGTATAGTTATCTGTGAAGTCATGAATATATATTTTAGTCTAGGTAATATGTTCATTTTGATTATTGATACTTTGGCCAGAAATGGTAGCTTAAGGTTATTCCACCCTTTAAAGTCTTGCATTATGCTTTGCCATTTAAGACTTATGTTATGCTGGCAGAATTCCTTGTTACTCTGGAAGAAAGTAGTTCCCAAATATTTGGTTTCTTCTTTAATTTTTATCGTTAGTGGTATTAATGAGATAAGTTTGGGTGGTCTTAAGGGGGAAGATATTAGTTTTATTGAGGTTTAATTTGTATTTAGACATGATTGAAAATTGTTCAATTGCAGTTATTATTTTGGTTATGTCTGAGTTTGGTGTAGTGAAGTATATGTTCAGGTCATCTGCAAAGGTGGTGAGATATACTTTGAAGTTATGTGTTGAGGAGGGGTTACGATATGTGTTTTGTTTAATATAAAGAAACAGGGGATCTAAGTATAGGTTGAATAGAAAGGGCAATAATGGACATCCTTGTCTTGTTCCATTTTTTATCATAATTCTATTTGACCATGTTTTATTTATATATAGGGATGTGTATGGCTTGCTATATAGAATTTGGATGATCTGAATAAAATTGATAGGTAGGTCAAAATAAGGTAATGTTTGAAGTAAAAATTCTAGATTGACCCTGTCAAATGCCTTGTGGGCATCTACTACCATTGCATATATATTAGTATTCCTCTGATTTGCAAAGGATATGAATGCATCCAATGTTAGAGTGTTATCACTGGTCTGTCTTCGTGGTGTGAACTCAGATTGCTCTGGATAAATTATTTTCTCTATCAGGTTTTTTAATCTATTTGTGAGTATTGAGGTCAGGATCTTTGTATCTATATTTAAAAGGGAGATGGGTCTATAGCTATCTGGGTTTTTGGGGTCTGCATGCTCTTTTAATTGGAGGCATTGAAGTGAATATCATTTATGTTGTTATTTATTATATAGTTCAGCACATAGTATAGTAGTTTAGCAATTAGGGGAGTTAGATTTTTGCAAAATTCTGAAGTAAGTCCATCTGGTCCTGGGGCCTTATGTGATTTTAAATGTTTAATTGGTGTGCTTATCTCATTGATGGAAATAGGTTCAATTAGGTTTTTTTTGTTGATCTAAATCTAGTCAAGAAAATTTTAGTTTTTGAAGAAAACACTCTCTATCTTCCTTAGAGGTTTGTAATGTTTGTTCTCCATAGATTTGAGAATATATTTTTTTCAAATACTTTGATAATTTCTTCATTTCTTGTGTAGTTTTTGTCCCTGTAATTTATTTCTGATATATTTGAGGTGATTTTATGTTGAGAAATGATTCTGGCTAAACTCTGGATGGGATTTGGGCTTCCTCTGTGTAATTAGCCAACATTCTTACCTCATAAAAATGACAGATTTCTGGTTTCTAACATATAGAGATCTCTTTGGAATTTTAGGAGATCAACTTCAGTTTGGTTATTAAGGTTATTTTAGTAGTTCTCTTTCAAATTGTTCTATTTTCCCTTTCAATGTATACACCTCTTTTAGTTGTATTTTTTTTTTATAATATGCTGCTTTTTTGATGAATATTCTTCTGATTTGTGTTTTGGTCGCAGCCCATTCTAAGTCTATTGGGACTTGGGATCTGGAGATATTTACAAGGGACGTCCTTAAGATTTTTTCAACTTCTTTTATTACATCTGTTTTGATGAGCAGGTTAGGATTCAATGATCAGTTATGACCTCTCTTTGCTAGGTACAGTTTTTTGTCCCAGTTGATAAACAATGTAACCTTGGAATGATCCGAGTAAAATCTAGTGTGTATAAGTGTTGTAGGATCCATGTTAATGAGTATGTCTGAGATTAAAAAGAAGTTTATTCTTGACCACATTTTGTGGCATTGTGAGTAGAATGTGAATTTCCAGGATTTATTATCGTTATTCCCATATTTAAAAGAGTCATATAGTTTAAAGTCTTGTTTAAGTTTGTTTAGAGCTATTGTGGCTTGTTTATTATGTGATTTAATTGGGTTAGATTTGTCTTTTCCTTGGTTTTGATATGTGTTCCAGTCACCCCCAATTATTAGGTAGGGATCTTTAAGTTGGTTTAGAATTGGGTAAAGTGACATAAAGAAGTGATGTTGGTTGCTACAGGGTGCATATAGATTAAGCACCATTGTAGGTTTTGGTAATCCTGGGTTGGTAAATATTACACAACACCATCTTCCCTCTTTATCAGCCTTAGTCTCAAGTAGTTTGTCCTAGAATTGATTTTTAATTATTATGGCAACACCAGCACTATTTGTTTTATCCCCTGTTGCTATGATTTGCCTTATCCATTTTTTTACCTATTTCTGTCCATTATTCTATAGTTAAGTGTGTTTCTTGTATTAATATAAGATTGGCTTTGGTTTTCAAGGTGAGATGCAAAAATGGTTTTATTTTTTCTTTATTTTGGAGTCCTTTAACATTCCACATCTCTATTTCCGACATTTATTTGTTAAGTATGTTTGTTTTACATGACTTATATGTTAATTTGGTTTTATGATCTTTGTATGTGATATTGATATGTGTTTTAGGAAAGCATCTAATTATTCCCATCCCTTCCCTGTGCCTACCCACTGTACCCCTTGACCAGGAATAATTGGGGGAATAAAGTGAAAATTTAACATATACTTTTAGTTTTCCTCTGATCTTTGGTTGTGTTTTCTTTTTGTGTGTAGGTTTAGAGCATGGTAGCCCCCTTACATTACTATATACAATATGGACAAAGCTTAACAAACTAGTTCCCTAAAAAACACTGCTGTGAAATATCCCTAGTCTCTTCCTTTAAACTATTATACAGTTATAGTATTATGGTTAAAGCACAGAACTTATAGCTTTTTAGCATATAGCTTATTTCTTCTAATAATGCATTTTTAAACAACATGTTAGTAATCAAGTCCTCAGTTAACTACATCAAGATATACAACAATGTAACATGAATTTTAAGGCAGACTTGTCTTGTTTGCATTTTCCTTTTCCTTATTCTTCTCTTACCTTCCCCTCTCCTTTAAACAGTTTTTCTCCCCTACTTCGGTGCCTATACAGACGTCTGCTCCAATCTGTGGCAGATTGCAGAAAAAAAAGACCTTATTGGCACCTATAATCAGAAGTAGGAAAATGAGGGGAAGAGAGAGAAAAAAAAATGTTTTCAGGCTTAGCCAAGTATATGTTCTGCCAAAGCCTACATATTCAGGTTATGTTTATGTTTCCTGCAGTCAAATAGTTTATATTTGTGTGTTCTTGCATTTGTCATCTCTAAAATGCTTTTACTCTCTACTTATCTTTATTCAAGTCAAACATCATTATTTCTGTCATACATCCTTTAGATAGGCTGATTCTGACAGTCTCTCATCTAGTAATAAAGACTGGATTCTTTATGATAAGTCTTAATAAGAGATTCAAAGTCTTATTGGTTGTTTTGGTAAAACCATACCTTATTCTTCAGATTCTTGCTTTGCAGGTTTCTGGTCATCTTTCAGTCTGGTTTACCTTATAAGCTGGTTTAGATTGATTTATGGGTTTTTATGGCAAAATTAACTTCTTAGACTTGCGGTATCTTCATTTTAGGTCATTTTTAGTTTGTAGTGGAGCCCTTAATATTGAAGGGGGAATGATTATGCATACCAGAGTCGCAGGAGGTGGTTCCTTCTTATAAATTGCGTATTGGAAATGGCAGCTGTATTTCGGTTCCTACCCGTTTTTCTTTTCCCTTTCCTGTATTCCTCGTGGCTCCCTTCATTGATTTAAGGGCCTAGGAAGTAAGGGGAAGCTCTCAGAGCTGGTTCCCGTCTAAAATGGTTGTGATTCAGTCCATTTTTCACTCGAGGGATGCCTACAATTTTTTGTTGTTTTATTTTGTTTCTGAAGGTGGAATCTACTTAAAAACAGTTAGGAATGTCTCCTTTGCCTATTTGGGGTTAACGACCATGTATTTAACATCTTTAACATTAAATATTAGTTGATTTGGATATTTCATCTGGAATTTGATTTTCTTTTCTATCAGAAACCTGCAATATGGAGACAGAATTTGTCTTGCTTCCCTTATCTGGATGGAAAGATCTTGAGCAAAAGAAATGTTATTATTATTCCAGGTGAGTGTACCTTTCTTCTTGGCTTCAAGTAGGATTTTATTTACATCTTGGTAGTTTAATATTTTAATATAGATAGGTCTTGGTCTCAGTGATGATTGTGTTTCTCTCAGAGCTCTGTGGACTCTCTCTATTATCACTTGTTGTGTTTCTTCAGAGTCATCCAGCAGAGATTTTATTATGAGTTTGATAGTTGGTATTAGACTATTATGTGGCACAGTTTCAGGGATTCCTCTGATAATAATGTTTTTTCTCCGTGACCTTGCCTCAAGGTCTGTTATTTTTGTTTGTAAACTTTGCAGATCTTTGTCATGGGAATCAGTTCTTTTAGCACTAGAGTATATTTTTATTTCATTTTCTAGTATTTTTGCCTCAGATTTTTCCATTCTAGTTAGTATTTGGTTAAATGAATCCCCAAATGTTTGAAATTGTAAAGATAGTTCCTGTATTGCTTGCTGAATAGATAGTAAAGCAGTCTTAATGTCTTCCAGGTTAGCTGGCTGGTCTGCCTTGGTTTTACCTGCATATTTAGTATTGTCTAATTGCTTATTTGTCCTTTGTCTTTTGGGGGGATTCTATCTTTATAAGGTGAGGCTAGTACAGAGAATTTGGTCTTAGTTGTTACAGTGTCCATGTTATTTTCTTCTTACAACATCCTGCTGCTTAGTGCTTTTTCAGACTTTGAATATGAGTGCAGGGCCTCAGCACCACATGGCTTCAGTTGTTTCCAAGGTCTTAGGTCCTGTTGTTTTTAAAAGGAATCCATTGCTTTTTTCCTTCCTTTGATTGCTGTTTGTTATCTGGAATAGATGTTCAGTCTTATTTCTGCGTTTTTTATTCCATGTTGTCTCCTGGGTTTATTTTAATCCATGGTATTTCTGATAGCTAGGTGCTAGCAGTGCTCACAGAACAGTGACCATCTTGAACGCCCCAAATTCTTATTTTCAAAGCTGACTTAAGAGGGCTACACTAAGATTTTTTGAATGCTTGCCACTTTCTGTTTTTTTTTTTTGTTTTGTTTTTGTTGCAGAATCATCAAGGTCTACAAAATCCTTGGTGGCTGCACATCAGTATATACATTTCACACATCCCATCTGTAGATCATGGTAAACACACATTATATCCTCCATAGCGCACCCCATCATGGGTACATCTGTCTCTAATGGGAGTCACTTATTTATTTAGATAACTAAATTTGCAAACACAGCTAATCAGCAGCACATTTTCAACTATGAGTCAGAGTACAATATCCAAACTAATGCACAGAAGTAGTAATATACAAAATAACACTCACAAACCCACATGAATGCAAGTTATTATACTAACCATGTTACCTTATGTCATCCTGCTTAGTCCTTATTGTCTCTTTTATGTAAGGTCTCCTGTTTGTTTTCCTGGAAATTTGTATATTTTTGTTTTATCTAGATGTGTTTTAATTTTTGTGAAAGCAAGAAAATGTATATAGAGTCTGAGTGCGTAACTGATGGGAATTTCAGAGTTTGAAGTCTGTGACCAAGAATGCCCAGCTGCTGTAATGAAGGCTGTGTTAATGGACAGTTAGAAGCAGTATGAACTGAGTGGAAATATGTTTTATTCTGATAAATGTACAAACTGATACTGAACAAGTAAGAGTCTGTAATAAACAATTTGTAAACAAGGACAGAGGCTAATAGTATTGCACAAAGTTCAATCGGAAGGCAGCTAATGATTCTGAATAGGTTTCTACAAAATTGTTAAAACATCCAACTTTTTCCACTTGTAAATGATATTAATTCCAAAAGGCGTGAGCCCCTAGAACTGCAGCTAGAAGCCTTCTAGAGACCAAAAAAGACAAAATACCAAAAGGCACACAACACTTTGCACAATACTACTCTAATAATTTCATTGGTGGTAGATTTGTGTTTTGTGCTTTAGAGCAAGTAAAAAACTTTCAACACAGATTTGAGGCAGAAGAAATTTTGGTTTGGAAAGAATACTACTGGCAACTAAGGGTGGCTGCTTATAGTTTCCCTGGTATCAGCCATAAAGAACATTTTAAAGGTTTTCTGAAAAGGAAGGAGTTAAAACATTGATTTACATAATGTTTGAGCATGTGACTGCATTTTGTTTATTTAAATTGTTCACTAATTTGAGGGGTTTGTCTGAAGAAGTTTTTTGTATAGAGTAAATGCGCTTACACAAAATCCTATTTTAAATTTTTGTTTTTGTAGTCACAATTTTTAAGCTATTTATTTGAGATTATTTTAATTTTGGAAGTTAATTGGATCATTTTTGTTTATTTGGTTTTGTACTGAGAATATAAATTTCATTAATCCCTCCCAGCCTGGTTCTCATTTCTTGGTGCTGCTGTTGGACTTTACCTTATATGACACTCCTTCTGGGTCCTTGCTTGACAATGGAGATGGGTCTGTTAGAAAAGTTGTTAAACTTACCATTTGTCTGCTTCTGTTGGCTTTTCTGGTTCTGATGCTGATGTTAGCCCTCACAGTGACAACATGGATAATATCTTGAACAACTGTTTAGTTTGTGCAAGTAATCCATTTGATGAAGGAATCATTTCTATGGGGTTAAGTGAATTGATCTTGCTGATGAATTTGTGAGCCTTGAGAAAAAATCTTTTGGAGTTCAAGAAAACCCATTGGGAAATTTTTTTTGACATGTGCTTAAAAGTTAAAAGGGTCCCAGAGGCCTAAGAGTTATACACTGGCCAGCTGGTGACAATATGTTCAGCTTTTGCATAAAGACAATAAGTTACTATCATGGTGCTAAATACCACCATAATGTCATCCTATTGTGACCTTAAAACATCAACTTCATCTACTAATTCAATTAATTTATTAATTATTAATTAATTTAACTAACATGGAGAGGATTTATTCCAAAATCCATTTGGAAAATGAAGTGCAGAAAAAGCACAAACTGAAAAAGCTCCAAAGGGATAAGCAAGACTATGATGATGTTCACGTATTTAATATGCGTACTAAGAAGGATGACAAGGAAGACTGAGGTGGTGCTCGATCCAGTCAAGCATAAGTTAGCCAAGATGGTGCTCATGAATATGTGATCTGCACATCTAAAAGAATCTGAAAGAAAGCAAATAAAAAGAAAGATAATCATAGACCTGACAGATGGGGTTCAGTAAACAGAACATCTCAGGAATTTTAAATGGTGGAAGTATCTGCGGTTGGTGGAACAGGACACAGGACATGGGTGCAAATGGCGACCTGGTCTCCTTACTTAAGAAAGTACAGCAACAGTCAACACAAAACAAAAGGCATTCAAGTCGACAACAGCAGAATAAAACCTCTATATCCAAAATGTTTCAGAACAAACTGCTTTTTTTTAAACTGCTTTTTTAAATTGCTTTTTCCTTTAATAGTGAGTAAGTAATTAATGAGCAAATTGGAATCACATGACTTTTAATGAATGTTGTTTAGTTATATAAAGTCTGTCATCATTGTTTTTCATTGCTCTGAAGAAGTCCTACATTTTTTAAGGATGAAAGCGCTTGGCTTGTTTCAATAAATATGTTCACGTCTAATGGACTAGTAATTACTCAGAGACATTTTGGATATAAAAGTTTTATTCTGTTGTTGTCAACTTGAGTGCCTATTGTTTTGTGTTAATCATTTTCTTTGGAAGACACTGTCAACACGGTTGATTTAGTTAAAAAGTACAGCAACTGGAAACAACAATGGAGCAAGAAGAACAACTAATAGGTGAGTTAATAAGAACCCAAGGTACTGCTTTTACTTTTAAAAGTGCTAATTTATCAAAGTTTGTTCTAAAAAATGATGAGTTAAGATTATTGAATAAGGGTTTATTTTTCATGCCACATGGTAGAGCCGATGTTATTGATACTATCAATTCTCTCAGAGGCTTTGCAAGAAAATTAAATCTGAGATGCATTTTCAATGAAAGTTTAGAAAATGAACTTTTTTCTTTTAAGAAGCTGAACATTTCTAATACTCATGTAAACCTAGAGCAAGAGGCTTTCTTAAAAACAACGAAAATTATATTAGAGAACTATTGAGAGCTAAAACCAAAATAACGTTCTGTAATTTGAACATTCAAGAAAGGGAGACTTTATATAGATTAGGAAACAATGAAAGTTTATATATTATGAGAGCTGACAAGGGCAATGCTTATGTTGTTTTAGACAGAATGTTTTAGGATGAAAAGATGATTGCTCTGTTAAATGACGAAGGCTTTTATAACAATGTTTCTTAGTCAGAAATGAAAACCTCATAGCTTAACTGATGCTTTCATTGAATAATGGCTTAATAAGGGCCTTATTAGTAATGAATTACTTGAGTTTTTTTAGACTCTGTAAACTCAAGATAAGTAGAATTTTGGGGCTGCCAAAGATCCATAAAAGTTTGGAAAAAACACTATTTAGTCATATTGCTATGAGTCAAGGAAGTAAAACAGAAGCCATGACAATTTTTGTTGATAAGTTTCTGCAAAAAACAGTAAGCAAAAGTTAGTCTTTTTTAAGAAGTTCTTTGATTTCATCAAAAGTATTGCTGGGTTAAAATTGATTACTCTGATTTTTTGGTAATAGTAATATTTCATCCCTTTACATTGTGATCCACAAATGCTGAATATCTTGAGACTGTGAATAAAGAAATACACTTCTCTAATGTTTGTTTTAAGTTACACAAATGAGGTTGTTTACTGAAATATCAGATATTATTTTATTATATATATATTTTTTGAATTTTGGAAATCATCCAAACAAATAGTTTAATGAAGTTGTGATGGGGGTAGCAATGGAACCTAGCTATGCCAATCTATTCATGACAGGCTGGAAAAAAGAATTTGTGTATAAATTAACATTTTTTAATTTTATAGCTTTTTTTTAAATGCTTTATTGATGATGTTTGTATGTTATGGAAGTGCAATTTAGATGACTTATCAAATTTTACGGTATACCTAAATAATATCACTAATTATTTGAGGTTTACATTTAATGTCAGTAAAAATTGTATTATTTTTTTTTAGATTTGACTATTTAAAGGAATAAGGATATTTTAAATGTAAACATTTGGAAAAAGGAAGTCCAAAGCAATGCCTATTTGCATTATCAAAACATGCATCAGAAAAAAATTTTCAAAGGAACATAGCAAATGATCATTTCATTATGACAAGTAGGTTAACTGATGAGCTTGAACTCTTTGAAAATGAATGTGCAATGCTGAAGCAGAAGTTGTACCACAGAGGGTACTCAAAAGGATGTTGAATAAAGTATATAAGGAAGTAAAGGAAAATAGAGAAGTTAGATATAAATCAGTAATTCTGAAATCATTATTAGTTCCAAAGCAAGTGTTAAGCAAACTAAATATTTTTCAGTAGCCTTCTTTTTGACTAACTCTTCAGATAAGAGAAGCATTGGCAATCTTATCAGACAGAGCTGGAGATTTCTGATGAATGTTCTGGAGATGAAAAAGGTTGTAGGGGAGAGCCCCATCTTAGTAACTAAAAAAGGCAGGAATTTGAAGGATATCTTTCAAGTTAGGCTAAGTTGTCCATCCAAAGATACTGGCAGCCTCCCTATTGGAATATATAGATGTTATTCATGTAATTATTGTAAAAATGTTATGGAAGGTAACAGTGGCACAGTGAAAAGTAGGGAATATCAGATCAAGTTACAATTTTGATTTACCTGTAAATCAAAATGTGTTGTTTATATTGCTTCTTGCACTAAATGTCAGGCATTTTATACAAGGAGAACTACAAAGAAATTCAATGCTCGGATTTATGAACATCTGTATGCTGTCAAGAAATCAGATATAGGTAGTGCTTTGGTGAAACATGCAGCACAATTCCACTTTAATAATTTGACTGGTGGTAGATTTGTATTTTGTGTTATAGATCACATAAAAAACTTTCAACACAGATTTGAGGCAGAAGAAGATTTTATTGGAAGAAATACAGTTGCCATCTATGGTTGGATGCTTGCAGTTTCCCTGGCTTCAGTGATAAAGAAAATGTTAAAGTTATTCTGAAAAGGAAGGAGTTAAAACACTTATTTTAAGCCATGCTTTTGTGAACATGTCACTGTATTTTATTTAAGTGGTTCATTAATTTAAAGGTGTTTGAAGAAGATCTTTGTACAGAATGAAAGCATTTACACAAAACCATATTAAAGTATTTTTTTTTGTTTTTGTGGTTGTATTTTATGTAGCTATTTATTTGATATTATTACAATTTTGGGAGTTAATCAGATCTTTTTGTGTATTTCTTTGGTTAAACATCAAATGACTAACCAGACACTTTAATTATCAATTACATTTTAAAGGCAGATGATGAATAAGTAAAAACAGAAAGAAAATGCATAGAAACATCATGAAAGAATTACATTTTAGATGAGACATTGTCATTATACTACTAGTTAGGATTAGTGGCATTAGTACACTAAAAGTTCTGGAAGTGTGCTGTATTACAGTACAGTAAGGAAATCTCTGTAAAAAAACTTCTCCAAAGTCAACTTTATGCTACTCAAATCAGAAGTAACAAACTTCATGACACCCATGCAGATGGGATCTGAAAGTTTGACTGCTGTATCCTACACTAAGGCACTGTACGAGCACAGCCACTCGTGTATGAATCATGCCACCCCAAATAGAACCAAGATGCTCTCCTCCAAAAAAAGGAAGCCAATCTGGTGGTCCCCTGCCATAAACAAACTATACAACAGAAGGAAGAAACTGTTGCAGAAAAGAGGAAAATCCCAGGATGCAAAAAAACTCTCTAAGAAGCTGAGATCCCTCATAAAATCCTCAAAAGCTAGTTATGAAAATAAAATTGCCAACGATTTCAAAGACAACCACAAGGCATTCTATAGCTATGTCAAGAATCTAAATGGCAATGCTCAGATCTGCTCTGAGCTACAACAGAATGGAATTAAATATACTGATCCCAAGGATATTGCCAATATCCTGGCAGATAGATTTAGTGCCAACTTCACCCCCCTCTCACCCCCTAAAGGGCCCATATCAATACCAAAAGATTGCCAGATTCCGGTAATCACGGCCACTCAGGTAGAAACCGCACTCTCCAAAGCTAAGAGTACAGCATCCATGGGACCAGATGACATCCCAGGCTGTGTACTACAATGAACTACAAAATGAACTGGCACCTCACCTAAGTGTCATGTTTAATCATAGCCTCACCTCAGGCTTCGTGCCCACTGAGTGGCACACAGCTACAGTTACCCCACTCCACAAAGGGGGATCCACCTTGGATGCCAGGAACTACTGTCCCATCAGTCTGATGAGCCTGATCTGCAAGGGCATGGAACGCATTATCATGGAACTTATAAATAAAGACATTGGCAACCTTCAAACACTGGACCCCACCCAGTTTGGCTTTGTGAAGAGCCGATCTTCTCTCCTGAACCTGATTAACTTCTTTGAATCAGTCTCCAGAGCTGTGGACAATGATAAGGCAGTCCACACAGCCTATCTGGACCTTGCCAAGGCCTTGGACACCATCCCTCACTCTGGAATCATAGATAAACTTACTAAGCTGGGCATAAATCCTTACATCACTCGATGGGTTGCCAACTGGCTTACTGACAGAACCCAGACTGTAAAAGTAGCCAACTCCAAATCCATCTCCAGACAAGTGACACATGGAGTACCTCAGGGTTCAGTCCTGGGACCACTCTTGTTTGGCATCTACTTCTCTGAAGTACAGGCCAACACTAAGGGACTCTGGCTAACAAAGTTCACAGATGACTGCAAACTGAGAGTCATTATTGAATCCCCAAATGATGTGGATATTCTACAAAAGGGCCTTACAGAAACAGATGCTTGGTGCCAGAGCCATGGGCTCAAGCCTAATGCCAAGAAATGTATAGTTATCCCCTGTGGGAAAAAACATTTACCCATGAATTACCACATAGGTGGCAGTACACTAAACACTGAAAGTGTGATGAGATACTTAGGGACACAGGTGGACAGTGGTCTCACCTTCGATAACCACATCACCACAACAGTCAGGAAATCCTTCTATGTGGCACACCTCATCACTAAGGGCATTTCATCCAGGAAAAAAGGAGGTCATTGTCCCACTGTACTCATCCCTCATTAGATGCATTAAAGGGTATAATGCCCCATTTGGTAAGTACCTCTCAAGACATCTGCAACAGCTGGAAAGGCCACAGAAATACCTCACTAAAAGAATCACAGGCCTAAAGCAGATGCCATATGCTGACCGTCTAACAAAACTCCAGCTATACTCTGTGGTATATCGTCTCCTCAGAGGCGATCTCTGCTTAACATACAAGGTCATGTCAAACCCTGAACTGTTGGACATGCTCCACTTAAAGAAATCCCAATCCCTCAGAGCCACATGCTCCAGGGATCTAAACCTTGTCATCACAATGAACAAAAGATGTTGGAGGGATAGGTTCCTGACCCAGAGACTCCCCATACTCTGCAATAGACTGCCCATACATGTCAAGCAGAGCGCTTCCTTGGCCCTTTTCAAAAGGAACCTTGATGATTGGATGGGAGATAGGAAATTCACCCCGGGGATCATGTCAGTCGGCCTGCTAGACAGGGGTCCAGGGAAGTAAATGTTGTGGGAAGAAATATCCAGGGAATCGTTATGGCTAGGCTTATATAGGCCTTAGGGCCGATAGCCTAGTACCAACCTATGAACCTATGAACCTATATTGCTTTCCCCATTGGAACATCCTTGTGACAATGGGCTGGATTCATTAACAGCTACAGTAAGTGCATCTATCATATATGCAGCACACTGTGCATTTGATAGCATGCAATTTGGTATTGATGAAATGGTTCCACAACAAAACCAAGGTAAACAGTGGAATATGCTAATGATAACATAAGTAGCCAAATTGCATGATAATTAACCAATTCAAGATGGTGGAGCTATTCAGGAATCTGTTAACAAATTCTGTACACTCAGTGTAGCCATTTGCCCTAAAATCCAAAACCCTTTGGAATACAGTCATGACTACACTTAGAAAAAAGGGATGTTAACATTTGCTGCAGCCATCATTAACCTCTATGTGTAACAGGCTTTAATTCCAAGTTATGCTGCTGCTAAACCTCAGCCAAGAATAAGGAGGATGCCTAGACCCCATTTGACTTATCATTGGCTTCATGACACAGAAATGCTACAATGATACTGGGTGAATAGGGAAACACTAGAGAAAATATGAAACCTCTGTTTCCCTCACTGAGTCCCAGGGAAGTCATGGAGTACCCATCCAAATGGAAACAAAGATATATGTAGCATTACATATATCACCTATAAGTACATTTCAGAGACCCATAAGGGGCATATTATGGTTGTCACAGGCCTCAGCTTCCAGAATATTACATCAGTTTCTAAATCCAATGCTACAACATACAAGAGAACATATCCCATATCACTGGCTGGTGACTCCTTGTTTTCTAATACAGCTGGAAAATATTGGAACATGTTGCCATCAGATCTACCAGTACTTCCCTCCTTCCCACTCTTTAAGCAAAGGCTGAAGCAACATCTTAAAACTCACTGGTTATGCCCTTGCTGTTGCCCAGACTAATTATCTGCATTCTCTTTTGCCATTTTTCTCTATCCTGCCTCCCCTTACCTTTTATCGCTACTTATCCCTGGGTAGCGGTAACTATCTGAAATTATTGTTGCAAATAGGAGATGAATTAAACTGTGAACATATTGTAAATAACCTCTCATATCTTAATTTGAAAGAGTATCTTGTTCCTTTCAAAGTTTCTTTTTTTTTGTGTTTCCTAATTTGCATACTTTCTCTCTAGCCAAGACTCTCTAATTATTTTTAACTAATTTTTGTGTAAATAATTTCTTTTGAATATGGTATTTGCTTAAATAGTATAACTTTGTAATTACTGCTCTCTCATCTTATTTTGTCTTACAGTTTTCTCTCATAATTGTGCATTATGAACTTTTAAATGTCACTGTGGAGCTTTTCTCCCCGGGCCTCCACTGAAAATGGAAATATATCCAGTTGGACTAGCCCGGTTAACAAATGTAAAATAAATAAAATAAAAATAAAAATATCCCTTTCCCCACAGCAGAGGGCAAGCACCATGAAGAAATTGTATGCAATAACACACTTCCCTGATGTTTTGGGGGCCATAGATTGCATACACATAGAAATAAAAGCCCCAACCCATTGAATAGGGAAGGAGGTGCATCAGCAGTAAAGGATACCACACTATAAACTGTCAAGTTGTCTGTAATGCCCAAGGAATCATCAACAATGTATGTGCAGGTAACCCAGACAGTTTTCATGACTTACACATATGATACACCTGTGAGCTACACACAAAGTTTGTTAAGGGTGACTTTCCACAATGGCATTTAGTGGGAGATGCAGGTTATGCCCTGGAAACATGGCTCATGACACCTGTGAGAAATCCACACAAACTCACCAAGCAAGGATACAATGATGGTCATACTTAAACTAGGAATATCACAAAATGTATATCTGGCTTGCTGAAATCAAGGTTCTGGTGTCTAAACACCTCAGAAGGTGCCCTGCAGTATGATGGAGCCACCTCTGCCAAAGTACTTACAGTCTTTCCCATGTTACACAGTATCATTCTCAGGAGACAACTTCAGCAAATTCAGATAGGGGCAGGACCACAGTGCCTGGTACCACAGGCAGGGCCAGCAACTCCAGAAGATATATAGGAGTCTAAGGGACTACTAGTCACAGATGCTTTCAGCAAACATAGGCGTACACAATATGCCATGGCTCTTTCTAACAGGAAAAGGACAGCACACACACTGAATACCTAAAAGAAAAAATAACAGTCTTGGCACATACAAATATTAAAAATGATGCCTGACAAAATGCACAGCATCTACTTAACTATGTAATGGTTGTATTCAGTTAGCATAAGACACATGCACCCCCACAGGGAGACTTCTTGAATCTGCATTATTACCAAGGTATGTCTGGAAACTGTTTAGGAGAACAAATACAGTTATATAAATGATTGTTGTGTTAAGCAAATTCTCATATGTCCCTAAGTTCATATACGTCCCAGGTATACAGTAATATCAGTTTTGTTTGTGTCTTTTGGCTTTTCCCAGTTAGGGTTCGCCACAGCAGAACTCCGGTCCGCTAATGATTGGTAGTTGATTTTTACTTACCGGCTTGCCAGGCCTGATGCACAACCTTCAATGAAGGTACGCCCATTCATGCATGTCTCCATGCAGAAGACACTCTAGCTGAGAATTGAACCAGACAGCGTCTTACTGTGAGCAGACAACACTACCGCAGCACCACCACCGCTGGTCCTAATATCAGTAATACCTTATATTTAATGTTTGCACTACACAGATATGAAATGTCCCCACTAATGTACATAAAGCCTTTCACTTATGCCTCTTTCTAATAGGAATGACCCATGGTAAGGTAGGGCCATAATGGTTACATTGTTCTCAGCGTTTGTGTATGGTAGTTTATGAGGTTTAGATGTTTTAGGCGCCATAGCCCTGTATAAGAGGAAACATAATAGGAAACAAGAACAGAAAAATATATATGTCACTGTAATCATCCCACTTGAACCCTGCCCTTCCTCCTCCACTACATTTTTCCATTCCTCCTTCCTAGTCCTTCCTTTCCTCTAATTATGTTATAAAAACTAACCTCTTATTATGACAAGTCAGTGACTTATTACTCTCCATGTTCCTTCACTTGTAGATCCTGGTAACTTGCTACCTGCATACTATTTACAACAGGGGTGGCTCGTACTATTGGGATGCAGGACAGCAGCCCCTCCAGCTGTACAAAGGAAAAGAAATGAATACAAAACAAAATAAAATAAAATAAAAAAATAAATAAAAACAAATGTGAGTCCCTCGAAACTCGTGCATGCGTACACGCGGCATTTCCATGCATTACCCATGTCCCGAACTCACGTGTGCAGACTCGTGGCAATTTCCCGAGTCCGGACTGCATGCGTACAGATCCAGACTGTTGGTAAGACAGTCCAGACTCAAACAACCTGGAACAGCAAAGATCCCAGAAGTCTATGCAGTTACAACTGCATAGACTGGAAGGGGATAGGACTGCAACGTCTGCAGGCAGGAGCCTGCTCTCGTGGGAAGGACAGGACTTACAGGACTTTGGCTGTCTCACGGGGCTTTTGGGTTTGAAACTGGAGCTTTGGCCTGAAAGTAGGTGCAGGTACTACTTGTTTATACTAACGGAAGTGTGTGTGTGTGTGTGTGTGTGTGTGTGTGTGTGTGTGTGTGTGTGTGTGCGTGTATGTGTGTGTGTTATTCCATGAAGATGGGACAATTTTATAGAAGGCTCTTTCTGTGCAAATTGTGTGGCATTATGACCTTGTTGGTTGTGGTTTCTGTTGTGTAGCACAAGCATATTCTCTAAATGTGGCTATTATTTTTCATTCAATTTGAAAGTAAGAGTATTCTGTAGAAAGGTTGCTCTGCCACTGATAGGTAACCACTTTGTCTTGTTAAATGTTAAACAGTGATGCTCACTATGCTTGGATAGTTGATTAAAACTCAGAAATTTATTTTCAGTAGTTTGTAACAAATCTGTAGTATGTACAGACATCAGAGAGGCAGGAGGCAATGCATACTGCAGTCTGGATAGTAGAAACATTAATTACAATAGCTTTTATTGCTTCAATGAGTAGAGTTTAGTAATTTCTAGTAATTTTTAGTAATTTCTAGGATACCCTTAAATGATTTAAGACCATGCAGAAATATTTTTGGTACCTGTCACAAACTAAAGGACTACTATTTGAGTCTTTAATGGTTAGTAATGATGAGGTGGTAGTTTTCTTTACTGCACCAAATAAAGTGAGAGTGGACTTAGATCTATGTGCTAGTTGTAAGGTGGAACTTGTGTTTAACCAGGCAATTCCAAATACAGACAAAGATTTTTTGCAATATATTAATTCTGTGGGTTTTTTTGTTTGCTCTAGTGATAGCTAAAGTGCCTGTGTATAAGTGGCAATAAATGTGTGCATAAGATCCCAAGGACATCTGTTAATGAAAAGTGAAAAAAAAACGATGAGCCTAAAACTGGGGAATGCATTGGGTTACAGTACCAATGTCAATGAGTGGATTAGAACCTAATACTATGAAACTGTTGTTTAGTAAACAGCTATTAAACCATGAAATTGCTTATTTAAAGAGTCCCATTAACCAGCTTTTGCATGTGTGTGTGTGTGTGTGTGTGTGTGTGTGTGTGTGTGAAATGCCCCAGTAGCTAGAAAGAAGCCAGGAAATATACCTGGTGGCTAGACTCAAACCCTGTACCTTGGGAGTAGGTAGCAAAAGCTTGAATTCCCTACCCACCAATACTTGTGAAACTTTTGCCTCAGTTTTGTTCTGTTTCACATAAAATCTGCATTTTTGGGGGGATTTTGAATTCACTAAATAATGACAGGCATTTGAATTTCAGACTTCATAGTCTTCAGAAATTACATGGTAACACAAAGCCTTTTATTCTTGCAATTTTCTGTTTATAAGATCTATACTTGAAATCTGTTTCTATTTTTGGGGCTGGATTCCCCCATTATTGGCTTTGTCTAGGTGTTTTGTGCTAAGAAATTGAGAGCTATGGCAAAAATTGAATTAACTAAATGATAGCCATTTAACTTTCAGTCTGCCTGTATTTCAAAAAACAGTTGATTTGGCATAGTGGTATGTTGTTCTGATTGTAGTGTACAGGGTCCTGGGTTCAAGACTTGACAGTGAAATGCATGGTGGTAACACAGCATTTTATTCTAGCAACTTTCCAATATTATGCAAGCAATGTTTAAAATGTATCCATAGTTTTTGGTCTTTTGCCCCCCCCCTGCAATAAATTTTGGCTTTTTCCAGATTTTTTGTGCTTTAAAGTTTAGAGATACAGTTGAGTGTGCAGTCCATTTTACAAGGAGCTGAGAGCTTGAAGAGAAGTTAAATGCTGCTTATGCTGTGGCTGCTTGTGTTGTTAATAGCACAGCAGATAGTCTACTTGCTTTTGATGCAGAAGACTGTGGATTTTACTTCCACAGTATATAGATGCATCACTGATACTGTACTGTGTTGCACTTTTAAAGGGGGTGGATACTGCAGTCATGAGAATGTCCTCCTTGTCTGAGATACCTAGTAAAGATAAACCTGTTATGAGTTTACCATCCATTCTCTATTGCAATATTACTAGCTTATCATTTTTTTAATGTAGCATAGGCAATTTATTCCTCAAGAGCAACAGGCACTTTGTAGATGAAACAGTGAAATAAAAAGGTGTGTGCTAGCAGCAACCCCTTCATTAGCTACAGATCTCTTTAATGTGAAATTATTTAGATGACTTTTACTTCTGCAGAGATTCTGCATATTTACTGATACTGGTGGATTGTAGAAGTTTGAGTAGGCTTTTATGATGGAAATGTTCTGAATTGGGCAGTTTTTTTCATTATTGGTGCATGCATTTTGTTTCATTGTTTACAGGAAAACAATAAATTTAAAATGCCCTCTAACAACTGTACTGTATTATACAAGGAATATAATTTAATACAATCAGGAAGGCGTATCAAAGAACACGTGTATGTTTCCTGTGCAAGGGGCCTATGATTTGAAAACAGCCCATGTTAATCTTTATCTGTCACTGGTCAGATGTATTTTCTTTGAATGTGGGTTTTTATGCTGCTTCAATGAATGTGAGTTTCAAGGGCAGAGAAGTTTTAATGTTAAGTCTAATTTCATTGTGAAACTGCATTGCTTTGTTTAGCAGACGTCTATTAGTGTTTGTGCTGTAAAATGTAAAATAAAACGTTTAAATGAAATCCAAATCATCATAAAAGTAAAGCAGTATAAACATTACAGTGTTTATGGTAAATGGGGTGAAACAACCAAGTGATGGGACATTGGGATAGCTGCATAATGGAGGCCCCATTCAGCCATGATTTTGTGAGGGGGGAAAGGTGACAAACTTAGCCCCAGCTGTACTATACCTCTCAACTGCCCAGGTTTTTGCAGAATGAATAGATTTTTGATTCTTATTTTTGGTTTGTTCCTCATAACATTTGTGGTTTTATGGCAAATCATTTAGGTATGAAGTCATTAAATAATGACAGACATTGAGTTTCAGACTTCATACCTTTCAGAAAAATGCATGCTAAAACAAGACCTGTTATACTGTCAACTGTCTTAAGTTTATACAAGAGCAATTTTTAGTACTGTTTGCATGTTCCCCCAATATATTTGGCCTTGTCCAGATTTCCTGCATTAAGAGGTTGAGAGGTATGAGCAAATAAATTGCTTTATAGAATTAGGTATATCCAAACCTCTCAATTGTCTCCGATTTTGGCTCAAAATGTTGCTCTCCCCTAATAAACTCTCCGCAAAATGACAAATTTTGAAGAAAACGTGGAGGGTTTACAATTAATAAATAATTGTAATGATCAGAATTATAGACTACTTTTAAATTTAGAAATGCATGTAGATTCTCTTATTTTCTCAGCTGCTCAAGTTAACAGTACTAATATTTAAAAAATATCCCTTCTTTGACAGGTTCCCAGCTGTATTGTGTGGCTATTTTATATTTTTGCATCACATTTTCGGTCCGTTTTTCATAAAATTGTGGTTTTCTGGCAAATTAGTAGCAAATTATTAAAGATTGGAGTTAGAAAATAATGACAGACATTTGAGTTTCAGATTCCATACCCTTCAGAAATTCATACTAATGCAAGACCTACTATTATATTATCTTTCTAAGTTTATAAGAGCAATATTTAAAAATTGTCCTTATTTTTGGGCCTTTGTCCCACTTCTATTTATGGCTTTGTCCAGATTTCTTGCTCTGAGGTTGAGAAGTATGACAAATGTGTCAGGGCCATCACTATCAGCCAGAGACATTTCAAATTGTGACATACTTGTTGCACCCCACTCCCCCATGTAGTGACTCTGGATGTGCCCAAGCAAGGCAAGGAGCAGTTATGTATGTGAGTGTATGCATGCAGAGTATCCTCCCATCTAAAGGTAGACACAAATACTACAGTGGCTTTTCATCTGTCCTTGATTTTGCAGAATGTTCTGGTTTTCTGTCATGTTTTATATTGTTGATTTATGCTTTTTCTTATTAAGAAAATGCATGTTGTTGCAGAGTCTGTTGCTCTGTGATTAAGTAGCAATGCTTTAATGACCATCAGGTAAGCTTGTCTGACATTGTAAGATGCAAGTAAGCTTTAATAAGCATACTGTGAAAGAATTACCAACATTGAAACCATTTTTGGTGTTGCCATGCAGAGAATATTTACATAACTAGATTGCGTATAAGCCTTAGGTACTGAAATGCATATGACAATATTTGTAATAAAGGGCAGGATTACAGCATTTTCTGAAGCTTATTACATTTGTTGAAGACTTGCAGTCATCTTTGAGGGCTTTACCTGTAAACTAAACAGAATGCCAATCTATCATGTGTGGTACATAACCTGTGCAGTAATCCTTTAAGTAATTTATCTTGAGCTTGTTACTTGTTTGCTGGTCATTTTTTACTTTGATCATGTTTTCCCTATGAAACAAGTAGATAGTTGTTGTTAGACTGCAGGTCTTTTTTGGCTAAGAATCATTTTACAAGTGGGGGTATCACAGAGATTGATACTTTCATCATGTTACTTGGTACATTTATAAAGCTGAATATACAATAGAATTAGAACTGTAGTACAAGGAGAAGTGATTTGAGCTGAGTGCTTCTTGTTTTTTTATACTTGATATTGACTGGCATTCCAGTAATATATTTAAAAAGTAATTTATTTTTTCATGCCTCACAGCCTTTTTGTTTCCATCTAGATATTAAGTGATCTGTCATGGAGCCAATGCATTGAAATATTTTTTTCTTCTACACTTCATTTTGTCTTGATTGGAGTCTCATAATGATGGTTTGGCACCAAGGTCAGTGTATTTAATTAAAGTCCCATTTTTTGCAGTTTTTAGTATAGCTCCATCCCTTTCTAATTTACCCCTTCCCATTTGCCCCACCCATTTGGTTGTCTCCTGCAGCCCCCCTTTTGATTTGAAGCCACCAGCTGCCACTGATTTACAATATGAATTTTATATTAAATATCTACGCCTCCTGTAGCTTATAAAATAACCTTCTTTGACTTGCACCATTATCCCCTGATGACAATCCATACCTATGTTTGCCATTTTTTTTTGTTGTTATAACCTGTTTCTACACTTACTACATTGTATAAATGTCACTTTTGCGGTTTTCTTTTACTTGTACAGTAATGGAAAATTGCTTTATTATTTTATTTAGTTTACTATAATCATGCAATTTTCTTGCTTAGTTGTACTGTGGAGCTTTTCTCCCTGGGCCTCTGCTGAAAAAGGGCAATAGTTCACTCAGACTATCCCAGTCAACAAATGTCAAATAAATAAAAAATAAAATTAGTAAGAATGTATCCATCCGTCATACACAAAATACATGGAAAAGGAAGACTTCATATGAGTACACACAATTTGATACAGTTTTCACCCCCCCCCCAAGCAAAACAAAGAAAAAACTTGATAACATTTTCAAAGCAGGTCTAGCATTTCTGCCCCTCTATAGTATATCGCAGCAAGAAAAAATAATGTACAGTTCGTACACCTGTCAAAGAAAAATGGTTAACACCTTTTGCTCTGATATGCACTTCCATGAAGAGCAGACAGGTAGACATCAGAGCCTTAACAAAATTGTCACTGTTACTAATACAAGAATCCATGATCTTGGAAATAATTGATGCAACAGTCTTCCGAACAAAGTGGCCAACTTTTAAGATTGAAAATTCCATTAAACCGTCATCATTATGTAATAAAATACTGCATGATCAAGAAATGCAAACCATAGTTAAGGTTCAAATACATAAATGTATTCATACCAGCAACCTACCTTTGCAGCAAAATCAGTTATGAAAGTAGAAAAAAGTTTACCAAGCAAGTAGCAGTATGGAGTTCCTGATTCCAGTTTCCCCTACTGCAATACAAGTTCCTTAGCTATATGATTACCTTTATATACTGTAGATTCAGTCCACTCAGCACTGTGAATATGCAAATGAGTTGTGAGCTCATTAGCATTCATGAATTCCACAATTTGCACTAAAGGCAGGGAATATAAACATGGTTTAAGGGCCTACGTGAATACATGCACATGCCCTAGCTCTACAAGGATGAGCACTGAGAAATGTTAGTTGGTAAATGCTTGCAAGTGTGAGTGATCAGTCTGACTGAAATATTAATCAAGGTGAGTCAGTGAGAAGGCACTTACAAGAAATATTGTCACTATCATTGACTAACTTAGGAGAACAACATTCCAAACATTTATATAAATTGTTTATGACAACAGTTTCTGTCTCTGAATGCAATTGTATCTGCAAGTCTAAGGAAGTTGATTACTCATTGAAACATATATCGACTGCAAGGCAAAGCAAATAGCAGTCTTGTAGAAGCACATACCAGGAAATGGTATTAACAATAAATAAATAATTAAATAAAGAGGTGCAGTGTTCATATTTTTTATATTTTCTGAGGAAAGATTATTTTCCCTATTGCCAGGATCTTACTGCAAATTACCCAGGACAAAAGTCAAGAACTGATTCTTTTGCACCTGTTATGTCAATCGATACTTTATCACATATTGAGTATACGTGACCTCTCTTTTTTATCTTCAGAGTACACTGTGTATGTCAGATGGTGATACAAATCTGAACCGTGTCTTGTAAATGTTTTGGTATCCTTGGGTTCTAATCCAGAGATGGCAGTCTTTGTGTGAACATAATGATGTTTAATGAGCATGTATTCTTCTTTAAAGACAGCAAAATTGAGAAAGTATCAGAACTATACATTTTCACTACTCGTTTCATGTTTCCTATATTTCAGTACTCTTTTTTTATTTTGTCTTCATTGTTTGCACACTGTTTAGCATTGCCCACTTTGGACTGGCAGTGGTCCCCTGCAGTGAACTGCACTTTAATGCATAAGGAAAATGTGAAAAAAATGAATTTAGGTTGCCTTCTGTAGTGAAAATACACAAATAAGCCCAGTGGCAGTGTGTGCCCATCAGTGGATTGTACTGGGTAGTACTTGGTGAATAAACTGAATCTATCAGGTAGCTTTCTCTGTGACAAAAGTGCAGTCGTCATAATGAATAAAGACAGGTGATGCAGACTTCAAAATCATTTGACAGACACTTTTACAGAGGTGGCAGAATGCCATTTATCACAATATTTGTATTAGGAATGTCACAGTAAATGCACGTGTGTATCATAATTTTAACTGCAAGAAATGTATCATTATTGCTTTCTTAAGAAACTAAATATAATGTGCATAAATTATGTTGAACTTGACAATGTTGATATTTAATGTAGAATGCACATACATAGTTTTGATGTGCACAGTATTTTTGTTCTAATTATTGAGTTCTCACATATCATAAGTATGTGTTTATGACACCATGTGTTATGACGTATGCATGTAACCTAACCCAACAAGTCTTACTCAGGTCATGCAACTGCATACATCTGAGATGTATTTACAGACACAAACACTGCCTTCTACAGAAAATTACAATCCCATGTCAGTAAAGTGACAGACATACAGGAATCTCTTAAGTATGTTTACATTTAGTCTTTACAATACCTCTAATGAGCATATCAACAAGTGTACTCTCCTATGGCAGTGCCACAGGAGAATGCATTTGTTGATATGGTCAATGAGCAAAGTTTAACATTTTATTCTTTTTTTATTCTTTTTTTTTCTCTTGGGTTTGATTTCCAAGTGGTACTGCTCAACCTTACCAGTGTCTAACTCCCATCATGCTAATATATCACAAGTTATCACATTTTCTTGCAACAAACCATGATTAACAACAACACTATAAAGCATATCAGGATTTAACGCTGTAACATGTATCAGTTGTTTGAGCACTGCACATGGCAAAATCTCATGGCTATTTTGCATTTGCAAATGCAGATGTTACCTTAAAACGCATATATCTGGCATGACACAGTGAAATATATGATTCTATTAGTGACATCATACTACTAATTGATTTTATGACACATTCATATCTTCCCATCAAACTGTATCGTGATGTGGCTAAGGTGTACTTGTATATTTATCATATTGTTTTATTTATTCCAATAATTAAGTACTATGACATACCATTGATCTAATTTTCATTTTTTGTCTCCCCCCACTCTTTATCTTGCCTTTATTTATTTGTTTATTTATTTTATATATACATTGTTGGGGTCTGTATTAGTTCACCAAAATGGTATTCCGGCAAACACCTATTCAGTGACCCCTAATCAATGAAAATTGCATCAGCAATTCACTAAATTTACTTATTCCTTCGGCTTTTCCTGGTTAGGGGTCACCACAGCAGATCACTGTCCGCTCATGATTGGCAGTGGAATTTTACAGTGTCAAGTTGCCAGCCCGACACCCAACCTTCCACAGGAGGCACACACATGCAAGCACTCATGCCTAGGGCCAATTTAGTGTGTCCAATCCACCTGCAGCATGTCTTTGGGATGTGGGAGGAAACCAGAGCACCTAGAGAAAACTCATGCGATTACAGGGAGGACATGCAGACTCCGCACAGAAGGCACCCCAGCCAAGGATCGAACCGGCAAACCTCTTGCTGTGAGGCAGAAACGCTAACCACTGCACCACCATAGTTGCCCAAGTCACTAAATTTACTAAGGGCAATGAAATAGGTGCCCAAGCACAATGGATCAAATTTTAGTTCACTCGAATCCACCCAACTGGGGGGCTCTGCCTGCCAACCCCCCCAACTATATATACCAATTCCAAGATCACACTACAGTGGAGAAAAGGGCAAAGTTCTATAGTTGTCTGTTGTGCTTTGGGCAACAATTTCATTGCCCTTAATGAATTCAGTGAATCACTGAAGTGATTTTTGCTGATTATGGGTCGCTGAATAGGTGTTTGCCGGAATACATTTCAGTGGCCTAATATAGACCCCATTGTTGCTGAAAACAAGATGATTATCATCATTAGAAGGAGTACTGACCACTGAGTTTGGCTCACAAAACCTGCACAGGTGGCTATGGCAGCACAGATACGAAGCCCATCTGAGTCACAACCTGTCAGCTTTGTCTCCACAACTCCTGCCTACCTGCTCCACTTGCATCAGGTAGCTCTGCTGCATCAGCTGGTACAGTTATACCTCCAGGAGCAGCAGCGCAGCAGTAGTGGTGATAGAGATTTTGTCACCTGAATGGAGAGGGGCTTTGGTGCCCAAATCAGTACAACTGAAAATGTTTTGTGTTGTATTGCAAAATAATGCCACATCCAGCTCTGATCCAGGCAGCTGACACAAAGGACAAGTGATGACAGTCCTGAGGGTGAGGACTACGTTCTTACTGCTCTTAAGCTGGACAAGAATGCACCTCTGAGGTCCCCAACTTAGCCCCAATCATGCTGTCCCCCAATGTTTTATTGCATAACTACCCCTGTCTGTTTTGCATGTCCTGTGTGCCTGTGCCTGGTACCTAACCTACTTTACCTACCTGACCCTTTCATTCCCATGCAGTTTCTTCAACATTCCTTTCACTCCAAAAAGTAGGTACCAGTCTGACAAAAAAAATTATGCCACATACATACCTTCCCACTTCACCTTTGTGTCATCTTGACACATTTCATTTGGTGCATTTAGCTATACAACATTATTCTGTTGTTAACAATCCCTGGTGTCATGACTCTCCTAAGTCCTGAAATTCTTTGTACAATTCTACATTTGTGTTCCGAAGAATTGGATAACTATAGTGGTCTCCACCACCCTCCTGCATATTCTTGAATTCTTTCCCCTTGTCCTACCCTCTGCTTGCCATCCCCATTTTCATAAATTACCTATCAACCCCTTTTTCATGTTTAGTTTGTTCAAAAAATGGAATCACACACAACACACATGACCAGAAATGGCTCATCAAAAAGCCTTCACTTTTTGTCCTCATCATTTGTGCAAAGATTGGCACTGTGCACCAATGTGAAGTGGCTGTGAATGTCATTCACCTTTCTAAGGCAAAAGCTGAAGATTTTAATTTCAGACATACTAGTCTGATTGCTTTCATGCAAATGTGATTAAATCTACTGTGCTATAGGAATACAGACAAAAGGCAGTACTGTGAAACAGTTATTGTAACAGTTTTAGGTTGCTGGAAGTAAGGAACTAGAAGTTTCTGTGTGCCATGTTAAGGTAGTTCCACTGTCTGAAGGTTGATGTTTTTGCATAGTGTCATGGGTTATACTGCAGCTGTATGTCAAATTATTATTTTATGACATTTTATATACCTTTCATACAGTTAACTGCAAACATCTGTATTTCTCTCCATTTATGACATTTCATTAACATACCATTTGAACAGTGGAGCAAGTAAGCATTTGCAAAAGCATTCCATCTCCAAAAGGGAGACTTAGTAACCCCCATCCTGCTTATGTGTTAATGCTGCTTGTGCTCTCCTACCTCATCTTGCTCCCTGTAGCAAGCACTTTATTGTATAGACCATGGCAGAGTAATAATGAGGAAATAAGTCATAGCAGCACATGATACAGATGTTCTACATGTCCCACAGAAAATCATTTTGCTATTTCTCTCTCCATCTGTCTGTCTGTCTCTCTTTCTCTGTTCAGCCTTCTGCTTTAGTAAGTTGTCACCGTCCTTCAACTGTCTGATTTAAAATGTTTGAAGTAGGAGTTCCTTTATGGAATTATGTGCTAATGCTCAAATCCAGCTATAGAGTTTTGCATACTTTGAATGGTTCTAATCCAGGCATTAACCAAGTGTTACTGACTGTTGTTAGTACACTGTTTTATGTGTAGCTGTTGTCTACATATTGTTTTCAGCCAACACTGTCCTGCTTCTGTCATACACTACTTGGTCCCTGCCACCCTCTCACCCTGTCTATGTATCTTCTCCCTTCTGTGTCATTAGTCCTTTTCCTCTGCATTTGAATAATGTCTGGCAGTGAGCATCAAATGCAAGTGAGGCTAAATGGAAGTACACAGCTTATGGCAAAATCGTGTGAGTGTTGCCTTGGACAAATTATTTGGGTGCCCTTCTCTCTGCTGTGATTAGCTATGCATAGTCAGGTTAATGTACATCTGAACAAGCTGAAGAGTTCAATGTATAGGATACAGTTGTCACGAGGATAACGAATTACATACATTCTCTTTTGCTGAAATCTGTTATCACATGGGAACTTTGTGAGGTATGTGGTTGTTTAGATAATCCTCAGGTCTGTACATTTTGTTTTGGAATACTCTCAAGGTTTGAATCCTGAAATATGCCAAATTGGTTTTGAATGTTTTTTTGTGACTCCTGTGGGTGTAAATGCTGGATACAGCTTTTGTTAACACACCATCATCCTGTTGCTATATTAATGTGCTTGCTCCCCGTTGTGTAGCCTAGCTTGTGCATATCTTGCCTGATTAATTATGATGATAAACCAAACAGTAGCACAACACAAATGTGAGCAAAAAGGAAACATGAATTAATTTCTAAGTATGTCTTAAAGGGAATCCCTGATACGAACTGGCCACCTCTTCCCAAACCACCTGTGTCATCCATTAAACTTCCTTGATTCAAAACTGTTTCTGTAAGTCATGTTTCCATCAGCAATAACATAATTAGTCCTTCTTATCTTTTATAATACAGCTGTAAAATACATTTAAGGATTGAATAAACTGCAACTGCCTTGACACGTGTAAATCATGACATCTGAAATATGACAATAACACTTATCTTTTCTGTATTCTATCAGATTCAGAGATGGTTGTATGTGTATATGGCTTATTTTCATGAAAATCACCAGAGAGCAACACAGACTACTGCTAATTCCCAGTTGAAGTTCAACACCTCAAGATATGATTGCTCATGCACAAACACTGCAAACAGCAGCTCAATTGAGCATTTCAGGCAGAGAGTAAAAAATTACAACTAATAATTCTTTATTTGGTTTGCACTTCTGTATTTCTGTATTAAATTTTGACAACTAGTTATCTAGATTTCTGAGTGATGTTGACTTAAATAAGTCAGTCTGTTACTATATGTTTGCACTCCAATGCTTACACTTGCAAATGTGTTACAAGCTTGGTTAACCTATTCACACATAATCCAACACTGTTATTCTGCAGTGCACGGTCATATTTAGGAAATATTTGCATTGTCAATGGACATTGTGCAAGCATGAGACAAGGCAAGTGACAGTGAAACTAAATATTTACAATTTCCATGCAATCATCCAGGAATGCTTGATTGATAATCCCAGGTTTGCAACTGTGATTATCAATGGCATCCCATACTGTAAAATGGGTACATATCCCTGACAGTAATGCAATGTACATGAAGGAAAGTATATAAATCTTAGCAGAGAAGTATGTAATTACATGGTACAAGTACAGTGCTGTTACACTGGCCTACTCATGCACATGCATTTGTCCCAAAACCTGTGATGTATAGCATCAGCTGTTCTAAACAGTGAATGTTTACTAATTACAAATGTGCTTTGTCACATCATTAAACATCTCCTATGGTGCTTATGACTAATACTGTGCTCAGCACATTGTGTAACTAGATGGGTACGATGTTCAGTTCTCACCATGGGGAACTTGTATGTGTGTGTGTGTGTGTGTGTGTGTGTGTGTGTGTGTGTGTGTGTGTGTGTGTGTGTGTGTGTGGGGTGAGTGGGGAGTCTAGTGACAGGTAAGGAACACCTTAATATCAAATGTGCTGTGTCCACTTCCACTGAGGAGAATGCATTTAACTTTGGACACAGCTCCCACTGCACTTTATCACACTTTTAACAGAAATATTATGCAGTGTTCTGTACCTTGTGATCTTAGATATTCTGCTCGAATCCAGCCATTACTCCTTGGAATCACTTGTGTAAGTATGAATGTGAATGTGCAGATAAGTAGCAATGTTATCACCCAGCTATCTGCTGTGTACTTGTAGGGATGGTGATTCCTATTACAATGATTTCTGATCCTTTTTCACACAGAAATGCTTTCTTTGATAATGATGATGTCATGGGATGATATTTGGCTTTCATGTGAGAACTACTAGGGCTTTTCCTGTGGCATGAAGACAATCGACTATGTTCTGTAAAGTATGTGTTTGAATCCATGATTATCCGCATATTGTGCCTGATTGCCATTCTTCCGTCACAGTGATGATTGTATTATTCACCACATGTGTGTGGGTATACCTAGCAACAAGCAATGTTGTGTGAGAAACAAAGAGATAGCAACATTATTTTAAAGAAATGACAGGAACACATCACCCTTGCGGCAAAAAAAAGATGTCATTGCTTTAAAGACCAAAATATCTCACACTTGTATCACCAGTGGCACTGTGGCACATTTAGCCTTCTCAATATCATGTAGCTTCTGTCATCACATAGGTGCTCAAAACTTATATTGGCTCTCTGTAAGCATTGCATGTCCTAATGCTGTTATGCATGCATGACATCCACAAGTGTTATAATATGTATAAATACAGTGGGAGAAATCTTTCCAGCCCTTTTATCTCATACAAATTGAAACACAATCACATGATGTAATGACTTTACATAGGTGGAATCTCACAGCTTTATTAAGAATTTCACTATGGTGCGTGCAATTCATACATATGTTGGTATTCGGTGGACTTACATAGCTTCCTGTTCAATTCTAGTCAAGGGTAACATTCTGTGAATATATTGACATTACACAAACACTGTATGAAGTTATTATTCTCTATTTTTATCCGCGGAGGTGGTGCTGCGGTAGCGTTGTCAGCTAACAGTAAGACTCTGTCCGGTTCGATTCTCAGCTAAAGCGTCTTCTGCGTGGAGACATGTGTGAATGGGCATACCTTCGTTGAAGGTTGTGCGTCAGGGCTGGTAACTCGGCACGTAAAAATCAACTACCAATCATTAGCGGACCGGAGTTCGGCTGGGGCGACCCCTAACCGGGAAAAGCCAAAAGACACAAACATTACTGCAAATAATATATGTGTTTGTGTTGTTTACATGGTGTGATGGCAGTGTTCTCTGTAATGTGAACATGCCCAGTATAGTCCTTTAATACATGCACTCCATTTACAAACAGAGACCTTGAACTACCACAATGTCATCAGATCTTTGTTGCCAATTTTCACTTGTGAATTGTGATTGTTATTATATTACTGTTTATCATGCACACATATATAAAACACATGCCGGCTAAGACTATTGTCTCAACTCAGCATGTTGTTAACATTAATATCACATTTACTACCCTTTCTTACAATGTTGCATTTTATTCTTATCACATCCATTGTTAGCATATCCATTTTTAAGTTACGTACATGCGCAAACATTTGGAAACAGGATTATTTATTATTACCATCAATATGGAAGTCTTTCTATTGAAAACGGTTTCTTTGTGGCATCATCAAGATTTACTTGCATTGAATGAGTACAATTTTCCATTTACCTTCCCCTCATAATTATCCCTGCACTGTTCACATTGTATGCTGTGTATAGTAGCCCAATTTCACATCCCCTGCATCTAAATGCTTAAAAGCCAGTTACCTTTACTTCATATAAGCTGTCCACAAGTGCTTGCATAATATGTTTGCCTACAGACAAATGCATTTGTTTATATTATGTGCTCATAGGTTCATAGGTAGGTACTAGGCTATCGGCTCAAGAGCCTACGTAAGCATAGCCAGCAAGGTACCATAGCTTACACCACCCAAGAAAGTTATTTTCCTGTGCCACTGTCCAGCAGAGACACAGAAGTGATCCCCGGGGTGTATTTCCTATTTCCCATGCACTCATCAAGATTTTTCTTGAAGAGTGCTAATGAAGAGCTTTGCTTGACATAAATGGGTAGCTTGTTCCAGAGTATAGGAAGTCTCTGGGACAGGAATCTATCCCTCCAGCTTGTCCTTTTTATTGTGGTGACAAGGTTTAGGTCCCTAGAGCATGTAGCTTGGAGGGATTGGGATTTCTTTAGCTGTAGCATGTCCAACAGCTCTGGGTTTGACATAGTTTTATATGTTAGGCAGAGATCACCTCGGAGTAGGCGATATGCTATGGAGTAAAGCTGGAGTTTTTTGAGGCGGTCAGTGTAGGGCATTTGTTTGAGGCCAGTAATCCTCTTTGTGAGGTACTTCTGTGGCCTTTCCAGCTGCTGCAGATGTCTTGTGAGGTACATTCCAAAAGGGGCATTGTACTCTATAATGGGTCTAATGAGTGACAAGTAGAGGGGAACAATGACCTCTTTTTTCCTGGTTGAGAACCCTTTTATGATGAGGTGTGCCATGTAAAAGGACTTCCTGACTACTGTGGCGATGTGACTATCAAAGGAGAGACTACTGTCCACCTGGGTCCCAAGGTCTCTTATCATGTATTCAGTGTTAAATAGATTGCTGCCTATGTGGTAGTTCATGGGTACAGAGTTTTTTACCAAAGGGGATGACACTGCACTTTTTGGCATTGTGCTTGAGGCCATGCTCTGACACCAGGCATCTGTCTCAGTGAGGCCCTTCTGTAGGATGTCCACATCATTTGGGGACTTGACTATGACTCCTAGTTTGCAGTCATCTGCGAACTTCATAAGCCAAAGGCCTTCTGTGTTAGTCTGTACTGCAGAGAAGTAGATACCAAACAGGAGAGGTCCCAGGATGGAACCTTGTGGCACTCCACTTGTCACTGCCTTGAGGTCAGATTTGGAGTCTGCAACTTTTACAGTGTGGGTTCTGTCAGTGAGCCAGTTGGCAACCCATCTTGTGACATAGGGATTTATATCCTAGTTTAGTGAGTTTAGCTATAATTCCAGAATGGGGGATGGTGTCGAAGGCCTTGGCGAGGTCAAGATAGGCTGTGTGAACCACCTTACCCTCATCCACGGCTTTGGTGACTGCCTCAAAGAAGTCGATCAGGTTCAGGAGGCATAATCTGCCTTTCACAAACCCGAACTGGGTGGGATCCAGAGTTTGGAGGTTACCAATGTCTTTGTTTAGGAGTTCCATGATGATACGTTCCATGCTCGCAAAACTGTTTTATGGCCATTAATACTGCTTCTGGCCACAAAACTGTGCGTGGAATCACCTAAGCACAATGAGCAGCATGCATATTCATGAGCACTGCTACTTATCTCAAAGCCTACACCATTGTTAATGAATCCCCAGGCATGCCTCATCAAGAATGAAAATGTCTGGATCTTCTAAAGTCATTTGATAACTACCTGTTCACTGTTCAGAGTGTTTTTTGGGTTTGAATGGTACTGGTCATTTATAAAAAGCACATTGTCATTGAAGGATAAAAATGCCTATGAATAAGGGATGTCTATGTTTATTATATGAAAAAGTATAAAAAGGACCATTTGTAGACTGTGGTGAACCTTAGAAGTGAATGACATGGGACATTGTACTTTTACCATGTCAGTGCTATTTTGGAGGTAGCCATTTAGTGTTAAGCCTTGTTCCACAGTCAACAAAGTCTTCTTACTTGAAATTTCAATTCTTCCTATTTCTCCTCCAAGACTGAGACTCAAGTGAATCAGTAAGATGTGCAAGTAGAAGTGAAGGACCTGAAAAGGGAAAGCAGAAAAGATATACTGGGAGACAAAATGGACGTTCAGAAGGGTGGAGGCAGATACATAAGCTAGAGTCATTATTATCCAGAAAATAGAGGTGATTTCACTCAATGCAAAATTTAATGGCCATCTGTTCAGGCATAGTTCAGATGTTGTCACCTTACAAGTTGCCTTAGACAAAGCACTACCCTCAGTCTTTGCTTACTTGCTTACGTCATCAATGAAGTGAAACACATTTTCATTATGACTAAACAACTGATTGTAATTTTCTGTGTCCAATTTCTTTTATATGTTAGGTATCCAGCAACTTGAAATTCAGAATCACATTTTTTTTATCCCCTCAGACCTCATTGTTACTGGCCCGGACCCCAGTATCCAACATCCATGTTAGGTCTACCAGCTACTCTCCAACCTCCCCAGACTTACTCCATGTTTTGCTGGCTCCAGTTATGGATCCTGAGTGTGTCCTGGGGGCTCAGCTCATTTGTGTTTTTGTCCAGGGAGGATTTTTTTCTGACCTACTCACTTCCCTTTCCTCACCCAGCATGTTTGTTGTTTTTATATCGAAGGACAAGCCCCCTCTTTGGACCAAGCTTTTCTTAGGAAGTTTATTAATGGAAGTCTTCCCATCCTTTCCATGCCATTCCATCAGATGTCTGAGCTGCTAATCAAACCCATATCATCTGGGCAGAACTCAGGGCTTTATCCCTCTGTTCCACCAGAAAGGCTAAAATTCAGATTCACAATAGTAAAAATGTCTTGACATGAATTTTCATGTGACATTCATGTGACAAATACATATTTATTATATGATGCATACAACAACTTTAGAGAGCATCAAGGTAGACTTGTTTTCAGCTTGGGTCATTCTGTAATTCTTCCTCTTTCATCTTGTTTTTATTATCCTACTTCAGTGATATATTTTATTGTATGTCCGGCTGTGTAGATGTTAATAAATGCATATGTGGAACTGCTTTTGTCCAGGAAAGACATACATGTGGACACATATGCATCAAACCGAATAATGTTTGAGATGTGCATGGCCTCTCAAGGCAAGTTTTAGAAACAGAATCAAATTGCTAGATTCAAAGTAGAGTAGCATAATGCAGATAAGTTGCATAGGCTGACAGTGGTTAATTTATGGATGGCTGATACATTCACTGGTCAATTTACAAGAAATTGGCCAAATCGGCTGAAGAAATATTCTGCCATTCTCTGATCACATCCCCATGTTTTACCTTTGCCTCCTCTTATGATAATCAAGAGTCAGCTGCATAATGCTTTTATCATTGTGATCACTTCAAGTTCAAAAAAGGAACACAGTCAGAAGTCAAAAAGCATGTACTGAATCCTAGTAGGGTAACAGTTGTTTTGGAAAGGAGAGGTGGCAATAAACTTATGTTTTAAGATTTATAAAGTTATATAAAATTCAGAAAAATAGTTTTGATGCACACCCAAATGATTATTGCATCAGAAAGTATTGATATTAAGCAGTAGCTATTCCAAAAATCCATCCATACAATGCTCAAGTGTGAAAACAAAGAAAAATGTAGCTCTCCATTCCAGTCTCCAGACATTCTTTTTAGATTTATACAGAAAAAAAATATGTTCTTATTTGCAGGTTTAAAAGTCAGACAGATTCAAGCATTCTGTGAATGTCATTTACTCAGCATTCATATAACAAACCACTGCTGGCAGTCCTATTTCAAATTATTTGCTTTGTTTCCTAATGTTCAATTAAAGAATGTGTTCTCTGAAAAAACAAAAGCCTAAAAATTCATCTATCTGTTACACAAAGCATGTTTACTTCATGCTCTAAAGTTGAAGTGGTCTGTTTGTGCCCCTTATCACTTTACAAACTAATCAAAAAGAAGTGCACTGTCTCCTGTAGAAGAGCAAGCGTGCATTAATTCTGGGAAATTAGGAGTAACGTGTGACAGCCTTCAGGTCTTAAAGCAAATTGAAATTTCTCTCTGGAGGCATAATTCTACCAGCTCATTAGTGTTAGTCAGGCACAGGTGTGCGGGCTATAATTTGCTCTTCCAGTTTTCTAATATCCTACTGAAGCCTAGATTGCCAGTCAATTCATATACAATTGTAAGTATGTTTCAATCATCGAAATAAATGCTTCATTTGTCTGCGTTTTATTCCATAATATGCAATTGCTTTCAGGTATTTCAGTGCATACATTCATATTATTTCCTTCTTTGCTATATTTTGGCAAGCAACTAGGTAGGAATAAATGTACTTGTTGATTGTTATCCTCAAAGGAATTCCTAAGTAAATGAGATATTAAACCACAGTAGTCTTTCTTCAACTGAAATAACCTTTACTAAGTATTTAGATGCATTCGTGATCATGGTTTAATTTAAAGCTCAAATAAAAGAAAAACATCTTTGACTGCAGTGCTACCCAGAGAGTGAATATTAATTAAACTGTTTTTGAAATGTAAACATCTTAATTCCAAAGGCTCCTAAACTCGCTATGAATCTATTACTGGATGTTAGTTAGCATCAAGCAATGCATTTTATATACAAAATAATGCAAATACAAAGTCAAGTAGATTTGTAGCATTTAAATATTTTCATTGGTTCATATTTGAATGTACTATGTTTGGTTATGTATAAATTTGTATTCATTATCCACTCAGTATATATCTTTCGCAGGAGATAGCAGAGAAAATAATTTCAAGCAGGATATTATATGTATACATTTATAAGTAAACAACAAGAGACCGTACAAGCATCACATGGAGCCGAATAAAATCATGAAGCTAAGTTCTAACAACTCAAGCATTAAAACTCTTTGTGTTGAGTAGTTACAAATGATAGAAGGCCATGGTTTTTAGAGGAATGGTCACATTCAGTGAAACAATGAAACTAAGTTTCATGTAGTCAACAAGTGCTCATGTGTTATGTATGTTGTGTAGATGGCTATCCTGCAGAGGAAAATGCAACAACAAATACAGCAAAATGAAATATAATTAAAATACCCGTGATTCAATAACGCTTACACTAAGTGTACACTGTTCTGAGTAATCAGATAACACAGACATAACTCACACCTTCTTCCTCCTAATTTTAGTTTTCCTACTGATATTCTTGTAGCTTTAAATATTGACAGGGATTCATAAAGGTTACCACAAAGTGTAGACTACAAGTACACTTAGTATAAACTAGAAAGCACATAAAATGTGATAAGAATGTATACATGAAGTGAAGCATTTATCGAATCTAGCCCTATGTCTTTCATACCTTCAAAAACTAAGTACACTAATACAGAGGTTGTATTATTTCAGATATAGGGGAATATCTGTTTTTTCAGAAAAACACTGGAGCAAGCTCCCTACAACAACTATTGTGTTTATTAAACTGAGCTTTAGCACATCTGTTGATTTACTGTCTATATACTTAGTATTTAGTATTGTGTCGCATGGGTTTCCTCCAGGTGTTCCGGTTTCCTCCCACATCCCAAAGACATGCTGTAGTTGGATTGGACACTCTAAATTGGCGCTAGGTGTGAGTGCGTGCACATGTGTGTGCCTTCTGTGGAAGGTTGGGCGCCGGGCTGGCAACTCGACACTGTAAAACTCCACTACCAATCATGAGTGGACAGGTGATCCGCTGTGGCGACCCCTAACCGGGAAAAGCCAAAAGAAGAAGAATACTTATTATTGTGTTGCCATTGCATTTTATGCATTGACGTGTATCATGGCAATGTACTAATACCTAGAGTTTGATTATTTTAAGAATACTTTCACTGTATCATCTGAAAGGCATTTTTTAAAATAATGAACTGCTTTCATTTAATAGCATGAAATCTATTTTTAGCTATGGTAATATACTTCTTTTTAAAACTTAGAATTTATTATGAAACTTTCCAGACAATGAAATTGCTTGTGTATTTTGTAGCATTAGAGCTATAAATGGCTCACTAATTTGACAAAGTTCTGTTTCAGTTGAAGTCTCTTTACCTGCAATAGTTACCTACTAATTACAAAAATGTTCATAAAATGAACCAAAACAATGAATTAAAATAGTAGTTATTGCATGTTATTCTTTGTTGAAGTTTATGTCATACTTGTAAGTTTTGATTACTCACTACTTTAAGGCAGGTTATTGCTGCTAAAGGAGTTCAGATGATTGTTAATAATAGCTGCAGCATTGACATAAGGTGAACACTGGGGGGCATAGGTCAGTTATTTGGTTTTGCTTGCAGCCCAGTGAGATCTATCTGCTGTGTGAAGGCTTTCCATTGTAATCAGGGGGACTCAATATATACTATACCTTTCCTTCCAATATTCCTTCATGCTAGTAAATTTGTTTATTACTGTTTTTTGCTTAAAAATGATGGAAATATGACAGAATCAGCTTTAAACTGTTATCAGCCAAAACATTAAACTTTCACATTCCTTTCAGTAATGAACCTTATAATATGTCAGTAAATTTTGTGTTGACTTGCATGCATACGAAAAGCATTGGTTTGCTTCCAAATGGCAAATAACTTGCCGTCAAGTACAGAAACCTGACATCTGTGAATACCAACAGTGAGCCTGTTCTGATAGTGAGTCTATAATCCCAGAGAATTGGCCTGGGCAGAAGATTGGCTGAGTTGAGTTTGTTTTCTAGCAGGAGGGTATGTCACAGTTATGGTGTAAAGCTAAGTGATAGGCAAGCAGCAAGTAATGACAACCCCCAACACACACACACACACACACACACACACACACACACACACACACACACGCGCACACACACACACACACACACACACACACACACACACACACACACACACACACACACACACATATGTGCTAATGCAAAAAGAGTGTAGTCTGTGGTGGGCAAAGTATAAATATTTACAATGGTTTCGAATGGAATATGGAAATCTGACATGTCACATATATAGTATGTTTTCAAAATATCACTGTCAGAACATGCATTCCTTGACATATGGAAAAAAGCAATTGTCACCTCTAACCTTAAATCTTACCAAGACTCCCCTCACTCACACACACTCTGATGACTTCCATTCAATCTTACTTATTACTATCCAAAATAAACTGCTAGAAAGTGTAGCCTACAACCAACTCACACAGCCATTTTCTGCCACTGCAACAGCAGTATATCCCATTAACATGAATTCATAAAGCACAGAAGCACTCAAACACCCCCATACATTCTTCTCAATGCTATACTTACTAACAGTTCATACCCCTTGCCAAAACCTTTGAATCAGTTAATGGTGTACTTCTGCTTCACCCCCTTTGCCCAAACAGTATCAGATCCTCTAAAATGCAATGGCTCAACAACTAGCCTTCCAACAGAGCTTTCTGTGTCAAACACAATAACTCTGTCATCTCTAAAACAGTTTACTCTTGTGTCCCACAAGTTCCTAGTCCTGCACCTATACTTTTCAGAATTTGCATTAACAAGCTTCTCAGTGACCTGAAAACATCCAACATCATTTGATATGCTGATCACATGGCCTCTTTGCACTCCTTCCAAAAATATAGTATTACTCTACGTGATGTTCAAAAATGCTACTGACAGCCTGACTCTACGTGATGTTCAAAAACGCTACTGACAGCCTGCAAACTTAGCTACTCAGAAAACAGCTAACAATCAGTCTGAAACAAAATAAATAGAGCTTTATTCGCTCCTGCACCAAAACAAGCTAAACTACCTCTCCTACACACCCCCCTCCCTTATAAAAAGCAAGCAAAGAAATAATTCTTTCAGATACATAACAGTACACCAAATCTTAAACATGTCCTTAAATGTGGACCTTCTAACAGCACAAATCTACCACATCCTTTATGACAGTTATGGACTTTATACAGATCACTTCAGCTGATCAGACTATACATCACCGTCCTGAATTGGAGACAGGCAAAGTCAACATGAATATATGACCATGGTACAAATGGTCACTTACAAGGATGCAGAGCTAACAGTGATGCTGGATTTTGGAACAGTTCACATCCAAAACAACTCATAGCTAGGTTTCTAGGTCTTCATTTTCCTTAGTGAAGTTTCAGTGGAGCACATGAAGCTACAGGCTAAGGACTTCATTCCTCAGAGACGTCCTTATGTGTAGTATTCAGCATTCTGCAACCTAGACTGACTGGAATTACAAGTCTGGAATCACATAATTAAGTTCCTATTCATACAGATTGTTGCACTTTGCTAGCAGCAATGACTATGTATAAAATAAAATCACCTCTAAACCATATACACATGACATGATCATATCTGGTTTTGCCTTTGGAACAGCAATATTAGTCACAGGTAACTGAGCAACAATGGATGTATAATGCACATCCAGTGGCTCCATAGTTTGGGCTCCTCAGGCTGAGATGCATTATTATTGTCAGTCCATCAGCATTTCTGTTTTATCTTAGTCTTGTTATATTCAAAATTATACGAGTGTCATCCAAGAAACAGTGTCCAACACTGAAACATGGACAGTCAATATGACCCCCTTTGTTAGAAAATGGCTGTAAACAGCCAGAGATCCATAACCAGCATAAACTTTTTTGTCCGCAGAAGAATTGTTCAACTTGCTAACACACACACAAAAAATAAACAAATAAAGCTAATGGATTGCTTTGTCTAAATGGAATATATACATTTCATGGTTCCATATCAAAATTCCAAGACTTGTAATTCTGAGTCATGGAATTATGAAAAAAGATAAGAAAATGCAATAAACAAGGAAATGTCAAAAATCACTGTTATCCTTTAAAGTTATTTTCAGCAGGGAGCAATCACCCTGCACCCCTACTGGCCTGAGGTTATACCTCCACACCCATGCCGTTTTCATATACTAACTCTGAGATACGTTAGAAAAAAGGGAATATTTTCAGAACTGATTTCAGACATTGTAAAAGTAAATCTGCCTTCTCACTCATCCAGTCTCACTATTCCAGGATTCTCACTAAAGTGTCTGATATTTACAAAAGAGTTACTGCACTCAGCATTTGTCAGCGATCTTGAAACAGTTGCACTGGATATTTCTGTACCATGCTGGATTTTATGCAATATGCCTGCACTATTTTAGTACAATGTAAACTTTGTTGCTACTGATGATGCAAAGAAAGTAAGTACTTCCTCTGAAGTGATCATTTCCTTGTTCCCCTGGAAACACTTTCATAGTCCTCTATTTTTGTCATGTAGATGCATTCTGCGGGTAGATATTTAAGGTTACAAGTATGAGTGATATATTCAATAGAAAGCTGAGGTGGTAACTCATTAGTTCTACATATAACCTCCTTTGTGATAATCTCTGAAGCCCAGATGACTTAAACATAACCTTCAAACTATTTCTTAATTTGCATTTTCTATTTTTGTCAACCACATTTCAAAAATATGGGATGCCATCTTGGATAACCTCATATCTGTCTTATTGTCAAGGACTTTAAATAGTTTGTCCTGGTGTTTGTCATTATTTGCCACAGTCAAAAGGCTAAATCTGAGGGCATTACATTTTAAGAATTCTTTGGAGTATGTGTTCCACTGATTTTGTCAAATGGCAGGTGAAAATGTCACTCAAAATGTTTTGGTTTTCTATATACTTTTTCCCCTCTTGCTTACAAGCCATTAAGCCTCACCTTTTGGTATTCAGACCTTTTGTTCCTCTGTACTGGGTATCCCAGCATGTGGGTGATAGCTGAGTGTAGGAGCAATCATTCAGATAGCCACAGAGGTGGTTCATGTACTCACAATCATCCTGCCATTGAGGGCTTTTCTAATGAGGTTCTAACCACACCACTTGTTGGTTAAAATGAGCATCCATCCTATGCCCTTCACGTGGATATATGCTTCTTCCCATACATTTATAAGGGCAACCATCACCAACTTGGGTTTCTTGAGCTCATATTGTGAATTCTGGCCATTCTGCTGTTCCGCAAGCCTCCATTTGCATATTGGTAATTGTCTGACAAAAAATACACTTCCTCCTTCTTCAGGATATATGTGCTGGCATCAGCTGGGAATTTCCACCTTCTCTAAATTTGTTTTTCTGGCACCCTAGTCACTATTTGAACCCAGGTCATCTTTCTCATAGTCAGATCTTTATCCCTCTACATCACAGAGCTCAGCTTGGCAGACAAATAATTTTTTGATTATTCTGCAACAATTCCCTTTAGTTATACTAAGTCTATAGATCTCCTAGAATACCTTTTCACTTCTGCCTGTAATTATGTTAGTACTAGATACATTTTCAAAAATGCCAGAGATACAAAATATTTTGGCAGAAGATATCATACAGTCGTTTACACTGGATCACTGCTGACTTTGAAATCTCCACAAATGCAAACATCCCCCACAGTCTAGTCAGTCCATTTCACTTTAGTCAATGCATGTACCACTTTCCAGCTTCTGTACTTCATTTATTATATTAGGACTAATAACATAAGATACCAGCAGCAACGACTAAAACTGATGTGAACCAAGGAAGCACAGCACTACAACACAGAAACAACAAAACAAGATCCAAAAAACCACGTTTAATCTCTTATCACTCTAGCGCCTCAGCCACTGTAAGCCTTCAAGGAGTAAAGTATCAGTAACAAAACACAGTTTATATAATCACACAAATCAATCAATAAAACAATTATTCAATTAGTTTATACAATTAGTAAAAGCCTATTGGTTAAATCACATTTTTCCAACAACATTCTGTGTTTAAACCTTTAGGCAATAAAGTGCTATATTTTAAAATAAAAACAGTTTCCTTTTTTAAAAGTAATTTACCCACAATTAAATCATCAGATTCAAACTTAGCTACCTGTTGTAAAATAGTAGCTTTTAAACCATCACTACTACCATTATGAAATTCACAGAAATGTTGAGCCAAAGGGCTCTCCATTTTCTTGTTTCGTATATCCCTAAGATGTTCTAAAAGCCTCACTTTAAACATTCTTTTGGTTTGCCCAATGTAAAACTTGTTACATCCACATGTAATAGCATAAACCACCCTATTAGTCCTACAATTATATGAACCATCTGAGCAAAAATGTTTATTGTTAATGTTAGAAAAAACTTGCTGTACAAATGGGCAAGCCTGAAATTTACCACATGGAAATGTACCTGAGCTAGATGGTTGTAATGATATTCTATCCCCTGGTCTAAAAAATTTTAGCCACAGACTAACTAACAGCCACTAGACTGACATAAGGTCATAGGGTTTATGCCCTGTGCCAGCCTTTAACTGTCTGGCCCATCTTCATTTCATCCATCCACTAATTTATGTAAACATTCTGATTCATGACTTCTGTCCTGTAATCTTTTTTTGCCATGTAATATCCATTTGTCATTTTTCTCCTTTGTGATCATCATTATAGACTTTCTTATGACATTCTCTACAATATTCATGTCTTAACCAACACTTATCAATCAACTTATGAGACATTGTGCCACACCAAAAACATTTACTGTGTTAGGAGAAAAGTACACATTGTTTAATGTGCAATCAGAAATTGCAATGTGCTTTTGATAAATGTTTCTGCTGATATTAGTTTCTTTAATACTTAATCGCAAATCAGATCAATATATCTCACCCAAAACTATCAAAGTGCCTGCCAGCCTTAATACAACCTGGAGCCTTTGTACAAATTGACAAAGCTCCAGCTGTTCTATGCAGCTCTACTATATATGTGCAAATGCTTTCAGTAATTTGATTCATCTTGCACTTAATCATCATCTTCTTTCAGCTGTTCCTGTTAGGGGTTGCCACAGTGGATCATCTGTTTCCATTTCTTCACGTCCTCTACATCTTGCTCTATGACACCAACCACGTGCAAGTCCTCTCTCTCCACATCCATAAACCTTATCTTAGGCCTTCCTCTTTTCCTGTTACCTGGTAGCTTCATCCTTAGCATCTTTTTCCCAATATACTCAGCATCCCTCCTCAGCACATGTCCAAACCAATGTAATCTTGTCTCTCTGGCTTTGTCTCCAAACCTTCCAACCTGGGCTGACCCTCTAATATACTTATTCCTAATCCTGCCCACCTTCGTCACACCCAATGCACATCTTGACATCTTTAACTCTGCCGCATCCAGCTCAAACTCCTGCCTTTTTGTCAGTGCCACTGTCTCCAACCCATATAACATAGCTGATCTCACTACCCTCTTGTAGACCTTCCTTTACATTCTTACTGGTACTCGTCTGTCACAAATCACTCCTGACACTCTTCTCCACCCACTCCATCCTGCCTGTACTCTCTTCTTCACCTCTCTTCCACAATCACCATTACTCTGAACTATTGATCCCAAGTATTTAAACTCATCCACCTTTGCCACCTCTACTCCTTGCATCCTCACCATTCCTCTATCCTCCCTCTCATTCACACACATATATTCTGTCTTAGTCCTGCTGACCTTAATTCCTCTTCTCTCTAGAGCATATCTCCATCTCTCCAGCGTCTCCTCCACCTGTTCCCTACTCTCACTACAGATCACAATGTCATCTGCAAACATCATAGTCCATGGGGACTCCTGTCTGATCTCGTCTGTCAACCTGTCCATCACCTTTGCAAATAAGAAAGGGCTCAGAGCTGATCCTTGATGTAATCCCACCTCCACCTTAAACGCATCTGTCCCTCCCACCGCAGACCTCACCGCTGTCACACTACCCTTGTACATATCTTGTACCACTCTTACATACTTCTCTGACACTCCTGACTTCTTCATACAATACCACAACTCCTCTCTAGGCATCCTGTCATATGCTTTCTCTAAGTCTACAAAAACACAACGCAACTCCTTCTGACCTTCTCTGTACTTCTCCACCAACACTCTCAGAGCAAACATCGCATCTGTAGTGCTCTTTCCCGGCATGAAACCATACTGCTGATCACTAATCATCACATCCCTTCTTAACCTAGCTTCCACTACTCTTTCCCTTCTTAACCTAGCTTCCACTACTCTTTCCCATAACTTCATGTTGTGACTGATCAGTTTAATCCCTCTGTAGTTACTACAGCTCTGCACATCACCCTTATTCTTAAAAATCAGTACCAAAACACTTTTTCTCCATTCCTCAGGCATCCTCTCAGTTTCCAAAATTTCATTAAACAATCTGGTTAAAAACTCCACTGCCATCTTGCACTTAATATATTTTGCAATTACTAAAGGTTTTTAGATTCTAATTCTTCATTAAAGTCTTTACAATTTCCATTAATGTGTTTTTTTTCCAGAATGTTTTGATTGTTACTAACAAACTGCATAAGAGTCTATATGCTTTTGTGCCAGTTATATTTATCAGCATCACCATGTTTTTGGGAATTTGAAACATCCTTAGTACTATACTACACTTGCACTCACAATATGTCCTTCGTATATCAGTAAAATGGAAGGTGATGTGCATACACATGGAAAACTGATGGTTAATTTGCCAGCGAATGAAATGGCATTCTGGGAAATACACATCAATGTTTACTGTAAATACGTCAGAAACATATCTTTCATAGATACCATCTCTAACGATCGATTCCCCAGCATCTAATCCCAACCCTGTCCAACAGCCACATATCACTACATCCACTTTCACCTTTAAACCTGTGCCCACTTCCTATGGAAAGCTACACCTAAAATTCCATGATTGCAGGAACTCCCTGGTCAGCCTTAGTAAGAAATTGAGATCCGTCATAAAATCTTCCAAAGCTAGTTATGAAAACAAAATAGCCACTGATTCTAAAGTCATCCACAAAGCATTCTATAGTTATGTCAAGAATCTCAATGGCAACACTCAGATCTGCTCTGAATTACAGCACAATTGCACTAAATATACAGAACCAACTGATATTGCCAACATCCTGGCAGATAGGTTCAGTGCTAACTTTACAGCACTCTCACCCCCTAAAGGGCCCATCTCTATACCGGAAGAATGCAAACTTCCTGTAATCACGGCTGCACAGGTAAAAACCACACTCTCCAAAGCCAAGAACATAGCATCCATGAGACGTGACAGCATCCCAGGCTGTATTCTACACAAACTGCAGAATGAACTGGCACCCCACTTAAGCTCCATGTTCAATCATACCTTCACCTCAGACTTTGTGTCCACTGAATGGCACATAGTGACTGTTATCCCACACCACAAAGGAGGAGCCACCACGGACCCCAGGAATGACTGCCCCATTAGCCTAATGAGCCTGGTCTGCAAGGCCATGGAACGTATCATCATGGATCTTATACACAAAGATGTTGGTAATCTCCAAACTCTGGACTCCACCCAGTTCGAGTTTGTAAAAGGCAGATCATGTCTCCTAAACTTGATAGACTTCTTTGAAGCAGTCACGAAAGTCGTAGACAATAGTAAGGTGGTTCACACAGCCTATCTAGATCTCACCAAGGCTTTTGACACCATTCCCCACTCTGGAATTATAGATAAACTCACTAAACTAGGTATAAATCCCTATGTCACAAGATGGGTTGCCAACTGGCTCACTGAGAGAACCCACACTGTGAAAGAAGCAGACTCCAAATCCAACTTCAGACCAGTGACAATTGGATTACCACAGGGTTCAGTCCTGGGTCCTCTCCTGTTTGGTGTCTACTTTTCTGAAGTACAGACTAACCCAGAAGGTCTTTGGCTAATGAAGCTCGCAGATGACTGCAAACTAGGAGCCATAATCAAAACTCCTAACGATGTGGACATCCTACAAAAGGGCCTCATGGAGACAGATGCCTGGTGTCAAAGCCATGGCCTCAAGCTCAATGCCAAAAAGTGCATTGTCATCCCCTTTGGTAAAAACTCTGTACCCATGAGCTACCACATAGGTGGTAGTCTACTTAACACCGAAAGTGTGATAAGAGACCTTGGGACACAGGTGGACAATAGTCTCTCCTTTGATAATCACATCGCCACAGTAGTCAGGAAATCCTTCTATGTGGTACACCTCATCATTAAAGGTTTCTCATCTAGGAAAAAAGAGGTCATTGTTCCCCTTTACTCATCACTCACTGGACCCATTACAGAATACAATGCCCCTTTTGGAATGTGCCTCACAAGACATCTACAACAACTGGAAAGGCCGCAGAAATACCTCACAAAGAGGATTACTGGCCTCAAACAGATGCCCTACACTGACCATCTCAAAAAACTCCAGCTTTACTCCATCGCATATCGCCTCCTCAGAGATGATCTCTGCCTAACATACAAAGGTATGTCAAACCCAGAGCTGTTGGACATACTTAACACGGAAATTGCCGTTATTTAAACTGTAGATAATTTTTCTATTATTTTTGAAGTTTGTAATATTATTACTCTTAAAATGTTTTTGTAACACTTTGGAGCATTTTTACCCTGGCCTCCACTGCAAATGGGCTACTACCCCGTTAGACTTTCCCAGTAACCAAATGTCCGTAAATAAATAAAATAAATAAATGATGTTAATTGAGAAATATGTTTTGCTTCCAGGGCAGAACTGATAGAAGCATTCAGTATAAATGAGTGTTGCTTGCTGATACAGCCTGTCAACTTAAAGGTAGGTTTTGATAAACCAAGTCAACGTATGTGAAGGCAAACTCCAGAAGATGAGAGAAGCTGTTCCAAATCCATATACAGTATGTCTTTTGAAGTAAGCATGCTTTTCATTTTTGTGTATTATTGAGATGTCAAATACAGTGGCAAATCTTAAGAAAGGACCACAAATCTATCTAGAGAATATATATATATATATATATATATATATATATATATATATATATATATATATATATATATCAAGGTACTCATTATAAAAAGACAATAGGTTATGTACTTTAAACATAGCGTTGGCAATACTGAGGGCTTATTCATGCTGTTCCTTTCAAATGTACAAAATATATCAGCATAATGTGTGCTAAAAATTATTTGTTTAAAACATTTTGTATTAGAGACAAGCACTGCTTAGAAATAAAGCTACTGGTTTGTCATGTGAGTGAGAAATTTGTTAAAAGCATCAGAACACTGTTATGTATCAACAGGGATCAAAGTCTGAAATATTCTGTTCATGTAACAAAGCATATAACTATAACATTATACAAGATAAAGTAATTCAAGAAAAAGTGAAAGGAATATGTGTCATGTATCATCTATGGTCTTTAAAATATTGTAAGGTAAATTGTGCAATGCTTATTTTGTATCAAAGCTTGAGTCTTAATAAAAGTCTATATTACTTCTTTTTTATAATGCCAATTCCAACTTAATTGCTAAAAACAGTGCTTTAGCATTAATTCTGCAAGCTGCATAAGATAGTGAATTAGAATATTTATGATGTGATACAGTGCTTTGCAGTGTTTTATATCATCTGTTACAATAAAGTCATACATTGGTGCTAATAATGCAATGAATAATAAAAAAAAGTGTTGATTAAAATATCAGATATATATATGGGTTCCATACACTAGATCGAATTTTCACTAATTTGAAATAGTGCATGGAATGCTCACTGCAGCGAAAGTGCACTTAATCGAAAGTGCACTTACGCGAAGTTCAGTTCAATGAACAGGTGTAGTACTGAACTTCCGTGCAGTACTCATGGACCTTAAGGTTAGGGCACGGGGTCATAGTAAGGGGATAGCTTGTAGAGCTATCCCCTTACCATGACACGTGCCCTAACCCTAAGGTCTGTGATGACTGCAGCACAGTGAAGGACATAGCAATGTCCTCCACTTTGGTGCAATAGTCACGGACCTTAGGGTTAGGGCATGGGTTAGGGTAAGGGGATAGCTTTACTAACTATCCCCTTATCCTAACCCGTGCCCTAACCCTAAGGTCCATGACTATCGCACTGTAGTGGAGGACATAGCTTGTTTTTTATGTCCTCCATTGTGCTGTGGGGTTTTCGGTGAAGTGCACTTACGCAAAAGTTCACTTTCGTTAAAGTGAACTTTCGCAGAAGTGAGGCTTCCTATTACAAGTTCGAAGTAGTGTAGTCTTGTAATAGGAATCCATATATATATATATATATATATATATATATATATATATATATATATATATATAGAATTGATATTAATTAAAATAGTGAGTACAATGCCAGCACAGAGTAAAACTAACAAATTATGCACACTACTTATTAAAATTAACTTTGGAATAATACTAAATATTTTTGAGGTGTTAAAGGTGTGCCTACAAATTGAGTAAAATATAAGTTGATATAGAAAAGATATAATTTGAAGAAAAAAATAATGACTATAACAGAGATGTAGGAACTATGTGACCTGTAAAATGGTAGAAATCTACCCTGATATGCTTTCATCCAATATTACATATTTGGATAAAACAGACTTGTTAAATGACAACTGTTGCAAAACGGGCTGCATTTTGTTTATACTAAGTGTGCCCAATTATATGAAAGTATACTTTTAATCAAATTTAAATGGTTTTCCTGGTAATCAAAAAAAATGCTGTCAATTTTTTTATTATTTTATTAAACGGTAAAGGATTATGAATAACACAGCACTTCCATTCCTTCTTTTTATGTAATAACTATATGCTGTCATTAACACACTCACTTAAACTGGGTCTATATTAGAACATCGATGTTTCAGAACATCAAATGTTCTAATATCGAACCCTATTCAGTAAACGCTGAAAATAGCTAAGCTGCAGAAAACCAAATTTTTTCCAAGGGAAAGAATTTGGTTGTCCATTTCTGTCGCTTCGCTATTTTCAGCACTGTGGTGGAATGTTACGGGTCGGGTTCAGGTAAGTGTGCGATTGTGTGGACGTGAGGGTTAGGGCGGGTTAGGTGAGTTAGGATTAGGGCACGGGTCATGTAAGTGTGCCATTGTGTGGACATGAGGGTTAGGGAGGGGTAGGTGAGTTAGGGTTAGGGCGCGGGTGAGGTGAGTGTGCGATAGTGACAGACCTTAGGGTTAAGGTTTGGGTTAAGGTAAGTGGATAGTTAGTGGTATATGTACAGTTTAGTGTAGGGTTAGATGTAAGATTTTAGGTGTATGTGTGTGGATTGCTGTTTGTTTGGTGTGCTTGTGTTGTGTGTATGTGTTTCGGAACAGCAAATTTTTTCCCAAGGAAAAATTTTGCTATTCTGAATGTTCGATGTTGTCAGCGTTCGCTGAATTGGGTTCGATATTAGAACATTTGAAGTTCTGAAACTTCGATGTTCTGATATAGACCCCTTAAATTTGTATAGGAAAATCATGCAATGCTCTGCCAATTAAAATGTCACATGAAATACCTTGTATCTTCGACTTTGTTCCATTCTTATTCTTTCTTTCACTCTTTTTTACATATTTTTACAGTTTTGTTGTTATTCCTGATAAGTTCTGCCTACATATATAGTTGTCTTAGTTGGATGCATTTTGTTATTGCATTATTATGAGTTCCTCTTTGCCGAAGGACTCAAGCTGTGATAAAAAGGTGCCATTTGGATCAGCCCAGTAACCTAATGACAGGCAATGCAAAAATAAATCTTCATCCTTACTTCCTTAAGTTGCATGTATTATATGCTTCATATGCCTTTTTTACTTCTAGTACTGTCCTAAATGTTCAGAAAGCAGCAGTAACTATCTCACTTCCAAAAGCTCCAAATGATTCTAAGTTTGATGCCTTTGACTTATCTTCTTAGTGCTCATACTGACCATAACTGAAAAAGCCAACTACAACTTCTTTGTAGACCTTCTGAAAGACATGGAATCTTAAATCATGTTCAAAATGGATTGAAGATGAGTTCAACACAATGAATTTAGGTGGACAGTCACTGATGTCAGTTAAATTGCTGATACAGGATATCTAATGGTTGATCTTTAAGTAATACAACTGGCCATCTCTCATTAAACTATATGCTGATCATTCACTTGCTACTTTAACCACCCACTTCTGCCAATCTCCATGCTGGATAGGTTGTGGTGTCTGACTGAGTTCACACATCTAGTATGTGCAGTTAATATTGTGGAAGAAATTACTTTCTGATACAATTATCATACTAATCTAGCCTATACAAAAAATCTTTTCTTTACAAAAATTGTCTGCATATAATGCAAGCAATAACTAAGCTAATACCAATTATACATGCAAGCATGTGGCAATTTATGCTATTTTGGTTTGTGCATTAATTTATGCAATTATATACTTAAAAAAATATTGGTAAATGTAGTCATACAAATGTACATCTGTATTTTACAGACAAATATAAATAAATATATATATATATATATATATATATATATATATATATATATATATATATATATATGCCTATAAAATACAGACATCTACATGCATGCTAACATATATTTCTTTATTCACAGACAGAAATTTGTATGTATACACAAACATATGTCTTCGCATAAACATTCCATATTGGTGTACAGAAAAATTTCTGTATACAGATATGTTTATGCTTTATCATGCATTGTAATTGCATATAGATACATATTTGCTGTTATATATACATTACGTCTAGCATACACTTTTAGTTATGCAACACTTAACAGTACGTTTTTTGAACCTATGTTTGATATGATTAAAAAAATAATTACTATAGGACTCTGGTTTTCTTGCTGCCACTTGAAGTACCCACTCAGCTAGTCACACCTGTGTTTATGTAGGTCATTGTGTCTGTGTCAGCACTGGAAGCCAGAGCAGTTGATCCTTGTCAGGGTTGACACGTGCTTACCCATCTCCTGACAGATGACAATTTTCTTCCAGTCTGACCCATAGGCACAAGACTCAAGCTTATTCAGATACAAATCCCTAAGAAAGTAGAGCATTATTCTTGTCAGACCATCTTAGAGCTCAGCTTCATACTTTCACAGGTGCTGCATCATTCAAAGTGTCACCACCAGCATGAGGAATATAAGTTCAGAGCTGTGGTGCACAGGTTTGGAACAACACCCTTTGTGGTGTGACATCACCATATAAATACCCTGTAGTGACATTACTATTGGAGGTGATATTACTTGCAAGTTTATTTTAACCACATTGTTTTGTCACATACTTTTTTAAAGGAATTCTTTCACATTTCCTTTTCATGGAGAATAACATTCAGCCATGAAATCATTACATTTTAAGTTGCTTACATATATTCCTGCTTTTGTGATTAACTTTGATTACTTTATATGAATAGCAAACCTGGTGGTGATGCATGAATCCTTTGCTTAAGCATGCCCTTTTCAGTATTGCATCAGGTAAATAATTTCTATTTGCATGACTTTTGTTTTGGTTTAGTATATAAAAATATGTCATTGTGTATGTCATTATGAATTTATAAGTATTGAATGATTTCAGATAATACGGTGTATCACAGAATTCAGGATGGCCCTTGATTGCACTTCATGAACATCCAGAATAGAAAAGGCATGACTCCATTTTTTTTTTTATAATCACAGAGATTTTTGAGAATTGCTAGGGTTGTTTGCATGTTCCAGTGGACAGCTGAGTTGTGCTAGGCACTGCTGTGTACTTTACCTCTGCAGAAAACATGATTACATGTACTTACATGAGGTGTACTTACATGGATTGGTGACTTATGCATTCATAGGTCAGTAAGATCTGACCATAAATTAATCTCACTGGACATCCATATCCCGTCCCCACCCCCAGCCAAGGAACCACGGTGAAGAACTTCTCAAAAGCAAACTTCACACTTCTCAAAACCGAGGTGAAATCCTTCAAAGCCCCCGGGCCAGTGGCCCAAACTGCAGAATCCTTTACAAGCGCTTTCTAGGGACACCTACAGGAATCCATGGATCGTGTTATCCCAAATAAAACCAAGACTCATTCCTCCAAAGGCAGGAGACCTGTCTGGTGGACCCCAGCCATAAATAAGCTGTACAACAGATGGAGGAAGCTACTACATGATAGAGCAAAATCCCAAAAAGGGAAGGCATCTCTGATCAGTACTAGCAAGAAACTACGATCCCTCATAAAATCATCTAAGGCCAGCTTCGAAAGAAAAATTGCACAAGATGCTAACGATAATCACAAGGCCTTCTTTAGTTATGTCAGGAACCTGGGTGGCAACTCCCAGATATGCTCTGAGTTAGTTCAAAATGACAAAAAATACACTGAACCCACAGACATTGCCAACATCCTGGTAGACAGGTTCAGTGCAAACTTCTCCCCCCCCCCCCCCCAAAAGAGCAAATGTTTATCCCAACAGAGTGTAGCCTCCCTGACATCACAGATGCACAGGTGAGAGCTGCCCTCTCCAAAGCAAATAACACAGCATCAGTGGGACCGGACGGTGTCCCAGGCTGGGTCTTACACGAACTCCAAGAAGAACTGAACCCTCACATAAAGTCACTGTTCAATCTCAGCCTTACTACAGGATATGTACCCAAGGAATGGCGTACAGCAACAGTGGTCCCACTCCACAAAGGTGGTGCCACAACGGACCCCGGAAACTATCGCCCTATAAGCCTGACTAGCCTGGTCTGCAAAGCTATGGAGTGTATCATCATAAAACTCATAAACAAAGATTTTGGGAACCTCCAAACACTGGATCCTACCCAATTCGGCTTTGTTAAGGGCAGATCTTGCCTCTTGAACCTGGTCGACTTCTTTGAAACAGTCACCAAGGCCATAAATGAAGGGAAGGTAGTCCACACAGCCTACCTGGACCTCGCAAAAGCCTTCGACACAATACCCCACTCGGGCATCATAAATAAGCTCACCAGCTTAAATATCAACCCCTATGTCATAAGATGGGTTGCAAACTGGCTCAGGGATAGAACCCACATGGTCAGAATTGCAGGTGCCATGTCAGACTCTAAACCAGTTACAAGTGGTGTCCCACAAGGCTCAGTCCTGGGACCTCTCTTGTTCAGTATATATTTCTTTGAGGTACAGGCTAACATGGGAGGACTATGTCTGACCAAGTTCGCAGATGACTGCAAACTGGGTGCCATAATTGACTCGCCAACTGACACAAGCATCCTCCAAAAGGGTCTCACAGAGACGGAAAACTGGTGCCAGAGCCATGGCCTAAAGCTAAATGCCAAAAGGTACATAGTCATCCCCTTTGGGAAAAACAACATGCCCACAAATTACCACATAAGTGGTAATCCATTAAGTACAGAAGAAGTAATTAGGGATTTGGGGACCCAAGTAGACAGCAATCTCTCCTTTGACAATCATGTTGGCAAAGTGGTTAGAAAGACCTTCTATATAGCCCACATTATCACGAAAGGGTTCACATCTAGATCAAGAGAGGTCATTGTGCCCCTCTGCTCATCACTCACCTGGCCCATAATTGAATACAATGTCCTATTTGGGATGTACCTTACCCGACACCTTCAGCAACTGGAAAGACCCCAAAAGTACCTCACCAAGAGGATCAAGGGACTCAAACAGATGCCCTACGCAGTTAGGCTAAAGAAACTCCAGCTCTACTCAGCTGCCTACCGCCTACTCAGAGGCGATCTGTACCTGACGTATAAAGCCATGTACAACCCAGAATTAATAGACATGCTCCACCTCAGGAAATCCAAATCCCTTACAGCAACACGCTCCAGGGACTTAAACCTCAGCACAGAAATAAATAGGACATGCTGGAGGGACAGATTTATATCCCAGAGGCTCCCCTCACTCTAGAACAAAATCCCAATCCACGTTAGGCAGAGTCCCTCAATGACCCTCTTCAAGAGAAATCTTGATGAGTGGATGGAGATTGTAGGTTTACCCTTGGGATCTCTTCTGTGTGCCTACTGGACAGAGGCACAGTAAACTAACCTCAAAAGGGCTATCTTCTGTGACCTACTATACAGAGGCACAGTCAACTAATCTAAAAGGGTGGCGAAAGCCAAACACACTCTGGCTAGGCTTATAAATGCCCTAGGGTAGATAGCGTAGTATCAACCTATGAACCTATGAACCTATGAACATATTTCTGCAATTTACAGAGATAAGCCTAATCTGCATGCAACAGGCATAAATGACTCTGAAGATACTCAAATAAGTTTAAGATCATTATGCTAGCATATGATCACTCAGAATAAGTTGGAAATATTTTAGGAAATTGCAAACATACCTCTCAACCTGTTAGAATAAGAAATCTTGACAAATCCATATATAGAAGTGGGACAAAGGCCCAAAAATAGGGACAATTTTTAAATATTGGTCTTACAAACTTAGAAAGTTGATAGAGTAACAGGTTTTGCATTAGCATGAATTTTCTGGAGGGTATGAAGTCTGAAACTCAAATGTCTGTCATTATTTTCTAACTTCAGTCTTTAATGATTTGCCACTAATTGGCCATAAAACCACAATTTTATGAAAATGAACCAAAAATATGAGGTAAAAATCTGGACATTTGCGAAAATCTGTACAGTTGAGAGGTATGATTGCAAACCTATTCAAGCAATAAAGGAATAATAAAAACAATAAAAATGAGTTGAAAGCAGTTGATATTAACTTTAGATAATAGTGTTTAGTAAGAATAATATGGACTTTATAGATCTGACAAGGAGATGCAAGTGATTCACGCATTTATTCAGGACATTAGTGGCACTTATAAATGGGAATTCAAAGCAGCAGTAGCACTGAAATTGCGTGGAGAATAATTAAATAAATGGGAAAGGTATTTAGAAACCTGGAGATGCTTACTGATTATGACACACAGGATACAAGTGATACTTTGAAGTGACTGGGGTCTGATATGCTTCATTGTCTCCAATATATTTTGGTGTCAGGGTATATACTGCTTTACTGGGGGATTTCTATTAGTCATAAATGAAAAATGGCAGCATAAAAACAGAAATGTTGGAGAGGAGGGATAATAGTCTGTTAGAAATGGCATAACAAGGTAGGATAATGTTAAGTGCTTGTAATACCACAAATAATTTGTTGATGATGCTGTACAGATTACTACTAACTGGCTGAATTTGGATGTGCAGTATATTTATATGAATATAGGTGTTGTGTCACCATACATGTTTTTTGTACTCACATCTTTGATTTATTTGTGATGAAAGCAGACATTTTGCCTGATGAGTTGGTCAAAAGTTTCAGTACATGAATTTGGCAAGTTGTTTTAGGTAAATGAATGATGCAGCAGCAAGGTACCAAGACAGAGAAATGACAACTTTAGCCATGTGAACAACATCATGGTAACCTATAGGATATTTGGCAAACACCTTTTTTGGAAAAGGGGATTCCAAACAAAGTGAGAAGACAAAGGCATACAAGCAGGTTGTTATGTATATATCGTAGGGCATGCAGGATCTAAAGCATTGCAGAATGCAATTGCCCCTAGCTGTGGGGGGGGGGGTGCTCCAATAATCATTCCTTTAATGCCTGATGAGGAATTATTCCTTCTCATTTGTGGAAATGATTTATGAGGCAGATGACAATGGCACTGGAATAATTAGAGGTGGTGAGGACACTGGTTATTACCCACATGTGCAATATGAACAAACATCTGCTTAAGAAGGTTGCTTCACAACAGTAACATATACAGATATATACAATAAAAGGATGAAATACAAGGATTAAATGTAAAACATGACAGTTACTATAAACAGGTAAATCCTCCACTTCTACACATAATGGCATTGATGAACAGAGCATACATGTTAAGTGTCTTCCACAATACATTACACAGCACCCAATAGCTTACCCCATCATCTAAATAGTAATTTATTCAGTTTAATTCTTTACAGGGTCAGAAGCAGGAAAACAGTTCCACTACATCAATGCATTAAGATGATAACAGCCACAGAATGCCTGATGATGATGATGATGATGATGATGATAATGATGATGATAACATAGTTATACCCATGAGACAACCTGAGAAAAGTGACATGCATTTGCCAAGTTTAATGGCAGGATCTCAGACCCCACAACATGTCAGTAATGCTGCAAGAAGTGACACCAGATCACAAAGTCAAGCAAATGGTGACATTACACTGCTGGCTGTGCAGGGAGAAAACCTATGAACCTCTACACAAGTATGTCCAAACCTGCTGGAGCACCTTATGGATGATGGAAGAAATTTAGATGTAACAGTGCCCACAGTGACACCTTTCCAAAGGGTGCCAGGTGCAGGCATTTGTCATAGCTACCCCAGGAAACATGCAAAGCATTGGTAGGCCAGCATAAAATGTGCCATGGCATTGTTAAGGCTCAGTGCACTGCTACAGAGAGACAGTTACAAATAGTTAGAGTCCTCCAGATTTTACATAAGGATTTCCAGCACTACATGGATATGGAAGAGAGTACAGATAATTCCACCAATACCATTGATCCATACTATGATTACATACCAACCATCTATAGCCACCTCCATTCATGCACTAGCGAGGACTTGCCAGACTCAAAAAGGAGTCAGTGTTGGAAGGGGAAGTGGATGGGGTACTGTCTGGACACATGGGGGCCATATCACTCCTCACTGTATGTGCTTTGAAAGAAGGTGGTGCTGACACTGGGGATGGGAAACAACACAACAGAATTTATTGCTGGGCAAGTCAGCGTTCATCAACATGTAGAAAATCTTTTCATTTGAGGTCCCAGTCCTGCAGGGTTGTGAGATCAGTGTCTGTAGGATCACCTGTATCAAGTAGATTACAGCATCACAGCAAGTCACCATCCACCTCCCACGACAACCCCTCCTCAAAATCTCATGTAGCTTCCCCTACCCTATCTTTATGTCATGTATGACATGTTTGATCTTGACCTGTTGGAATTCAAGCTACCTCATTCGTGTAATTACAATTGGTCATCTCCACAGAGATGTCAATTTATAACTGTAAAGGCAATGAAATATTAATAAAACATATAAAACAGAACATGAATGTAGACTGTAACAAATATCTGCATGCATTTCTGTTTAATAATCATACTGCGTAGAAGTAATATATGTTATAGCATTCAAAATGTACCAATTTATACCAGTAAGGACCTAGCATTATCACAAATTTTAATTCAGCATTGCCAGAGTTGACAAATACCTATGACATACAACTAAAAAAATGTGCATGATTATTCAACCATGTTAAATGGTAGTGCTGCCACTTCACCCTCAGCACTGCATAAATGATGAATTCTGTATTTGGCAAATAAGCACTGCTTAGAAGGTTGAGTGTCATTCTTCTGTGCAAATGAGCAAAATCAGGTTAATTGAAAGTGGTTTTCAGCCAAACCTTCCATAGAAATGGAACTTGCTGAAACTGCAGTGTCTGACTGTGATACTTCCCATGTTAAATACCTTAATGGGTTTGTCTCTAGCTGTGTGAAGGAAAATTGGAGCGTGTACCTCTTTGCAGATGTGTTAGCTGGGAAACAGAAGCAGTAATGTAAAGACTGGATTTCCACTACTAATACTTTCAGTCTTCTGCCAAATTGTCCTGACCTATGACTGATAATCCAAAAGAATGCAAAAAAATGCTAATCTGAGTTGCTATCACAGAGTTTAGTCAAAATGTTTTGTGCTTTAATTCCATCAATGTAAAGAACTTCTTCAGAACTGAAAGTTACATCATCTCCTGTGCATTAAAAACACTTCTTTTTACAAATCAGATTACATCACCATTCATGCATACTTAATTATTTATACAAGAAACACTTGTAAAAATAAATATGAGCATTCAAGTTTTCCAAATTTAGTTTGACTTTAATGCATAAATATAACATTTCAAATAAATTAACTAATGCTATAAAGTATGCTAAATATATGTGAATGCATTTAAAAATATTTTCCTCCAATATGTTTGAAATGTTTATGCATTTAAAATGTTTAAAATATTTTTAGATAAGGTGCAACTATCACTAAAAAATGTTTGTCTGGCTGTGTGTGTGTGTGTATATATATATATATATATATATATATATATATATATATATATGTATATTACAGATGAGTTAATTCTAGCTAAAACACTACTAATGCTAATTTTGTTGGATGAAGTGGACCATGCAAACTAGGCTGGAGTATCAAGAGTTATGCTGGTAATTACTGCTCAGTGCCATCTGGCTCCAAGGGTTAAGTGGCAAAATCAGCTTCACATTTTGTAAAAAATACTCTTAACAGTAGTGCTGCATGCAATTATAGCTATAACCTCTGTGACTAGATTAAATCCAGCTACCCAGCTAACCCAATTTTTTTGTCACCAATTTTCCTGAAATCTTTTATCTAATGCTGTATTGAGTACATACAGTAGAAGCAGATGAGTGGAGGCCATGAAAACTACATTGGCCTTGGTGTATACATGCACATGGCCTTGTTGAGGAAATGGAAACACCCATGCACTTGTCCATTATGCAATCACTGGTATGAAACCCTCACATATATCTTCAAATAAGCCATTCAGTGCACCTATTACCTCTGCAATGGTAGTGGTGGCATCTGTCTGTGCCTGGATGACAGTCTTACATATCCATTGTGTAATGTCCATTGTCACACCTGGTGCAGGCACTGGCCAAAAGCCTGGCATTAATAGCTACAAAACTCACTGCTCCCAAACTATTTCTCCATGCTGTGTGGTGGCACCACAGCCATCTACTGGCAAGCGGACATCTCAAAATGGTGCTCCCTTTGTAGGGGTTCTAGATATGTCCTGTCTTTCCAAGGGGTCTGGAAGGGTGGTGTTGCAATGGGAGCACTACTAAATCCCAAATAATTACAATACCGAAGACCGGAATCCTGAGACCAGATACCCGAAAGACGAGAAGACCGGAAAACCAGAAGCGCAAAATTTAAAATCCCGAACACTACACTAAACATACACCACACACATACAGATACACACACCTTCACCCAAAACACAAACACACAAACCTACACTACATAAAAGCTGGGGGGCAAGCCTCCCTGCACCCTTCACGTGGGGGGCTACACCCCCACACCCCACTACTTAAATATTCTAACTCCAAGGTTGCACTATACAGACAAACACACAAAAACACCACCACACACCTACATTCCCCTCCCACTCACGCATCACAGTCACAACACACATTTACACACACACTAGAGTCCCTAACCAACACAATCAAACATAGATACTTACCTGACCTTCCACCTATCCATTCACAAACCGCAACACCAGAAGCACTACTTCACGATTTTGAGTTTGGTTAACAAGAAGAGGATGATTATAAAACTCAAGACATTTGCAATACTAAATAAATTGCAAGAAATGGGAGAGGTGTAAATGTTTTATTGGGCAAAAGATTTCTCAGCACAGAAATTTACTGCATGTAAACTATGTGAAAGAATTAAGGAAATTACCTTCCTAGCGATAAGGGAAACAAATGATATAGTCACAACAGATCCAGCACATATTTCTGAAATACTAGTAAAACAATATACGCAACATTTCTGGCCAAAACAAGTGCGGGTAGAAGAACATCTAGATATGGCAGGATTAGTACTGCTGCCTAAAATAACAATGGGTGATGTAGGAAAAATATCAGGAACAAAACATAGGGGGGATGTAATGGCTGCAAATGAAGGGCTGACCTCTGGGAAAGCTCTGGGATGACAGAAGAGTACTTTAAAGAATATAAAAAGGAGCTCATGTCTCCCTTTGTTAAAATAGTGCAGAAATTGTGAGTCGCAAGTAAATTTTCCAGGAGATACAAATGTAGCCAAAGTACTTGTGCTGCCCAGGCCAAACAAGGATAAGACTCGCCCAAGTAACTACAGACTCATATAATGATGTAACTAAATATTTTAAAATGTGGAATGGAATAATTATGTTAAAAGGTCTAGTTTCACAGCATCAGAAAGGGTTTTACAAAATACAGGACAGACAGTCCAGATATGGTAAGATTACTTTAAATATAAAAAAAAAATACTCACTTAAGAATCTAAATGCAGGGGTCTATGCCAATTGTCTTTAAAAAAGCCTTTGATCTGATTAAATGTTAAATGATCTTTTATATGGTATCTATTGGAAACCATGAACTTCCCCCAAAATTTCATTTTACAACAGCAACTAATTTATAAAAGTCCTAAAGCAATTAGTTCCACAAAATAGTATATGTTGCATACAGTAGATTTGACTAGGCATATGCAACAGGGATCCCCACTGTCTGCTGTATTTGTCATCACCACAGAATTTTAATATGATTGCTAAATAACCAAAATCTATGTATTGTGATATTACAGCAAGATCAGCAGATTTCTACATGGTTTGCATACAAATGTGTCTTATGTCTGTCCCAGCCAGAGAAAAATGTTAAAGTGAGAACAAAGTTGAAGAACGACTCAGGAAAAACAGCAAACGTCCAATGAATACTTTATTAACAAGACACAGTTGTTAAGCGCTTTCGAAAATCTTCATCAGAACAACATAAATCTAAAAAAAACATTCCCAATATATACTCCTCATAATGTATCACATGATATAATTAATTAGTCATTTAAAGCAGGATTACCAAGTTTATAAAAAGGTTATAAAAGTTTAAAAATTATCTTAAAACTTATCTGATACTATATGCCAATAGCTTTAACAGGGGGGGTAATTGAACAACAATCATTTAATCCAGGATAATTACAGGCATCCCATAAAATCTGCCATCTTAGTTCCTGTTTATCTAAATGTTCATTTATTATCCACCCCTGTAGATCCTTATGAGTCTGTTCTATAATTAAAAAAATAAAATTATGGTTGTCGTTTTTTTCAACATGCCTATAAAGTGCGTTTGTGCATTTTTTATTTTTAATATCTAAAACATGTTCTTAAAAACCCTACTGGTTTTTCCGACATAAAATGCTGGACATTGATTACATTGTACAAGATAAACAACATTAGAAGTATTAAATGAATATCGTCCTTTTACTTTGTACTTCCTATTCCTAATACAAAAACTATCAGTAGTGTTTAAATAGGCACATGAAGAAAAACAACCACATGTTCTCGTGCCAAACTGGACCGGTCTCATACCTGTATTATAAAAATTCCCTTTTTCCAGTCTAGCTTTTAGGGACCTATCTTTTTTGAAGACCACGGTTGGTAAAGGACCCACTTTATCCACGAAATCATTGTTTTTAAGCATAACATACCAATTTTTATGAATACTACTAAAAATCAAATCACTATCTAAATTAAAGGTAGTGATGAAACTAAGTGTGTATTTATTTCCTTCGGTTGATGTATTTACATAGTGTCCTTTATCATTAATCTGACAAACCAATATAGGCAAATAAGTTCCATTTTGTCTTTTTGTTATAACTTCGTTGTATACCCTATTCAATAAACCATCTGGGTAGGTCCTTCTTTGAAACATGTCAATTATCTTATCAGCTTCTCTAATAAACTGATCATTTTTAGTGACCATTCAGGCCACCCTACAGGGGTGGATAATAAATGAACAGTTAGATAAACAAGAACTTAGATGGCAGATTTTATTGGATGCCTGTAATTATCCTGGATTAAATGAGTGTTGTTCAATTACCCCCCTGTTAAAGCTATTGGCATATAGTATCAGATAATAATTTTCAAGATAAACTTTTATAAACTTTTTATAAAATTGGTAATCCTACTTTAAATGACTAATTAATTATATCATGTGATACATTATGAGGGGTATATATTGGGACTGTTTTTTGTTGATTTATGTTTTTCTAATGAAGATTTTTGAAAGTGCTTAGCAACTGTGTCTTGTTAATAAAGTATTTGTTGGATGTTTGCTGTTTTTCCTTAGTCGTTCTTCAACTTTGTTCTAAGTTTTACTTTTGGTGGAAGAATGTTAAAGTGACCTGTTAAGAGTAGAGCTCTCTGTGTGTTTGTGTGTGTGCGTGTGTGTGTGTGCGTGCATGCACGTGCGTGCGTGCGTGCGTGCACACACACACACACACACACACACACACACACACACACACACACACATGCACGGGCAAAACACATTTTACAAGAAGTCTTGATGATGGCAAATTCTTCACTATAAAATAAACAAACCATCCACTTCAGAAGGTTCATTCAAAGAAGGCAGTTCATTAGTTAACACTTTAATCCTTACACTTCCAGTCTTGAAATGGACTCATTAATAAGCGTAAGACAAATGTACATATGCCCACAAACATTTAAATAGCTATAGATATAGATACAGATATATAGATAGATATAGATATACATAGACAGATGGATATAGATATAGATATACAAATATGTGTGTAATATATATATATATATATATATATATATATATATATATATATATATATATAGATATATATGTATATATAGATATGTATATATAGATATATATATATATGTGTGTGTGTGTGTGTGTGTGTGTATGTGCGTGTGTGTGTGTGTGTGTGTGTCTGTATTTATATATGAGTAAATGATCAAACACCAAACATTCAAAATGCTATCAAAACACCAATCATTAGTAGACTGAATCTAAAATGATCAAAGTAACAGGAATTAAAAATAATTTTTTTAGGGTAGTAAGCCCCTGCAGCCCCCACATCTCCTGCTAATTATATATACCAACTCTGAGATCACATAACAGCAGAGTAAAGGCAAATTCCCTTACATTGCTACACCACAATCCCACAGAAAATGCTGGCAGCAAAAACTGCACTGAAAACAACATTCACTTTTATGAGTATTCTCTGTTATTTACAGCCTGAAAAACTGTTTGCTCATATGAGTATTCAGTGTTTCAGACTGTAACCATGTGTGTGTGTATGCCTCTGTGTGTAGCTATGCATATGTACAGCTCTCTGTGTTTCCTTCTTTCTTTCTCTCTATCTCTTTATATATATATATATAAAATGAGTATATATGTATGGGTGTGCGTGCATATATAAATAAGAGGATAAGGTGTCTTGAACACTGTACCATGTAGTTTATTTTCTACTTTCCATTTGTCCTTTTGTTTCCACATTACTATAAATACTTTTTTTTAATTCTCATTTGTGAACCTGTATTTTTATATATTGTAGGTCTTTTTTCTACCTTGGTGCTTCGACATTTTCAATTAATTTACTTAGCTTTTGTTCTCAGTCTCTGTATATTTTATTCCAGTATACTTCACATAATCTAGTTAGCAGTTGCAATATCTGTAGTAGTAGGCATCCTTCAGTCCTAAAGGATCTGTACATGCATACATAAACAAATAAATATCTTTATCCATCTTTTACACTTATGAGCTTCTCCTAATTTTCTCCACTGTTAGACCTTTTGTTCTTAAAACTCTGTACCTGTACTCACCTTTTTCCTTCCTCTGCCCACGTTCCACTCTCTTTCTCTTGCCCATTCACTTTTAACCTTACTTACCCATGGTTGCTGTTATTTCTGTCATTAAACAATGCTGTCACATTGTTCTTCGGTTTTATTCTTCCAGTCTGCTATGCGTTTCTGATTGATGTTGCCTCATATTTTATTCATAATGGTGTTCTATGGAAATGCTTTTAAATTCCAGTGATGCTGAGAGTTTAATTTACTACATTACATGCTCGATTTGTCACCCTTACGTTGAATGGTCTTATCATGTGTTGCTCTCATACTGTAGTAGACTGTGTTTTACTTCGGATTTCAGCAGTCACAAATTATGGGAAGCTCTTTAAACAAAATAAAAGCAATCTTAGTTCATCTTCAAGCCTCACCCATGATCTTGAGCTCCCTAGCAATGAAAATGCCCTTTTAACCCCGTGTGTGTGTGTGTGTGTGTGTGTGTGTGTGTGTGTGTGTGTGTGTGTGTGCGCGTGCGTGCGTGCGTGCGTGTGTGTGTGTGTGTGTGTGTGTGTGTGTGTGTGTGTGTGTGTGTGTGTGTGTGTGTGTGTGTGTGTGTGCGCGTGTGTGTGTGTGTGTGTGTGTAAAGATGTAAATAAGTATCTGAATCAAACATGAAGCAGAAAAAAAATGCAGTACTATATAGCGTAACTAGTTGCCTCTGGGAAAGGCGTACATGATATAGCAGGTACAGATGTAGTAGAACAGTATAAAGACCAAACCGCTAGAGAAAAATATTGATGTTTTCATAATTATGTGAGAAACATGCATAAACATGACAATGGAGACTGAACTCTAAGCTCTGTGTACCTTGGGGAGATAGATATTAGTAATTATTTATATACTCATTTATCAGAATGGCTTGGCACACAACACATGCTATAATGCAGGGGGGGAGAGGTGTCAGCACTGTGGAAAAAGGTCAGAGTTCAGATAGTCAAAGCTGAAAAATTAAGGCTGTACTAAGTGGGGCTTCACTCATTCAGACTGCATCTTGACAAGGGCCATTTATGTCCCAGAAGATGAGATGGAAAGGATATGCATGTCTGACATTTGGAGGATAAAGTGGTACTCTTTTTTTGCTATTTATCTACTTTACCTTGCCATACTCTGCCACACACACATTTGACATTCTTTTCTTTTTTTTTCTTTTTTTATTAATGCTGTTGACTTGTATACAGAAACCTGAAACTGAAAGGTAGAAAAATGGATAATTCAAATACGTATGTACCTCCCATACCAGAATGCAGATAGATGGATGGACGTGTGACATGAATCCATAAAGTAGGATTTGTACATCTATTCTCAAGTGGCATTGCTGACAGATAATCAGCAATCCCCATGGCAGATGACAAAATTTATATTCTGCAAATTCACACCGCCATTGCACAGGATAAATGACAATCCTGTAGAATTAATGCTGGATAAACATGCTTAAAAGTGCCAAAATGGGATGATGTATTTTAATTCCTGTTCTTCTTTTCAATGAATTAAGGTTTGTGTATGGCTTTACCCATATTTGCACACAACTGAGAGCAGTAGAAAGCATACGAGTCAGCTATTAACACTTAAAAGGGCATAACCACTTGAAAGGATTATAATGATACAAGTAAAATAAAGACTACACCTGGCCCAATATAGTTTAGTGCTTTTAGCTACATTTTTAGAATGTGTTACTATAAAATTGTAGCTGTAGTTCCAGTACTAATCATTTTCATTATTCACACTAACTAGTATGTGTACATGTATGTGTGTGTGTGTGTGTGTGTGTGTGTGTGTGTGTGTGTGTGTGTGTGTACACACACACACACACACACACACACACACACACACACACACACACACACACACACATGTATGAAATGCATACATGCATGCATGTATTTATTTATGGAATGGGTTACTCCCACTAGGCCTCTGGTCTATTTTTAGGGTAGACCAAAGGTCTTATTTATACCGACTAGAGGAAATGTATGCATGGCACTGGAGAAATTCCACTATATGACAAATACCATTTGATTTTTTTATCCATATAAGCTAGCAACATCTCAGGCAAATGAAATCTCAATTTAATGTCTCATCTGAAAGCTGGCACTTTCAAGAATGCAACATCTCCATTATTATACACTGCAGTTCAGTATTGGAAAAATGAGCACAGGCATTTAGTGCAAAACAGAAAGTATATTTTGCTGATTGTCCATTATCAAAGGTGAATGTGCTATGTGTTGAGCCATTGACACTGTAAAATATGTGTAATTAATACAGCACTGGCTCACGCGGCCAATGTGGCAATCTTTTAAAAGTAGCCTGTGCTTCTTTCATAGAGGCATGCTAGTGTGTAAAAGGACACTATTTCTGGTGTTTGGTATGAGAAACTCTGTGGTCCATTATAATCAAAAAGTGGAAGATAGTTCTGTATAACAAATTGTGCTAACAAGGAATCAGATGAAAAAAATTACTACAAATCACTGATACCGCAGAAAAGTTCAACTGCCATCTTATGTTTTTTGTATGCGAATATTTTGATCTGATAGAAACATGTGCATGTAAATTGATTATTATACAATGACTGGCCATTAATATTCAAAAATTAGCACACTGATTGGCCAGCCCAACCAGCGTGTCCATTGTAAATCCCAGCATATATCAATGGAAAAAGGTCCAGTCATTCATACTTTTTTCCATTAATATATGCCATAAAAATATCACTTTGCCTTCACTTAAAAAAAAAAAAAAACTTGCAAAACCGACAAGAATAATCAGGTACATTATGAAAAAGTAGAGAACCATACCTGATTATCGTTTTATTTTCTTTGCCCCATCTCCCGTACCTTCAAAGTGCCCTGGTATCTTTTTTTAATAAAAAAAAAAGCAATGAAGATCTTCCTTTCTCCATTGCTTCCTATACACAGCACCCATCACACAGCACTGATGTACTGCATAAGCATGGGAACAAAAGACCCGTACATATGCACAGCACATCACAAAAAGCAGTGGGATATCCGAGGAAAGCGGAAAAACACCACAGAGTTATCGTACAATGACAATATTTAAGAAAAGCAAGTCATTTTTTTCTTAAAGAATGTCATTATATAATAGCAATAACTGACTCCGTGGTGTGGTATATTGAAGATTTACCCACGGTTGTCATTATTTAATCACTCAGGCTTCACCTTTGTGATTAAACCACGCCACCCGTGGGTAAATCTTCAATATACCACACCCACGTTGTCGGCTATTGCTATATTACTTCACATTTTCACTCCTGCAGCCTGGACCCTATAAGAAGATAAACATTACTCAGATAAGCCATTTGCTGGCATCTGGGTGATGCCATGTAGAAAATGGGATGCTGCTAAAAATCCATCATATGGTGTGTGTGTGTGTGTGTGTGTGTGTGTGTGTGTGTGTGTGTGTGTGTGTGTGTGTGTGTGTGTGTGTGTGCGTGTGTGTGTGTGAGTGTGTGTGAAACCTCATAGTGGTGGTCGGGGGTGGCTTGAGCAATGGAATCTCATTTTACTGTTTCTCAGTAACCCTGGTCTCTGGCTTCCACTCTTCTTGATAGGCTGTTTTGGCCAGTGCTTATCTTTGTACTGGGGCCGCCATCCTTTAACAGTCATGATATGATCATCTAGTCTTCTTGAGAAACGTGCTGACCATAACTATACTACAGCCTAGTGCACATGCCTTTTGCAGATGCCTCACCCAGTCAATACCGAATACATTCAAGACCCATCTCTTGCAGCACTATAGCCTGGGTACCAATTGCCATTTCGATAGTCCATTTTCAAACATGCAAGCCTGCATCAAAATGATGTATAGGGCTGCCATATATACATTGGAATTGACTGCCTTTAACATGTCTACAAATAACAGACCTCAGTAAGTATGTATGTATTTATGTATTATATTTATTTATTTATTCTTTGTTGACCAAGTCAGTGGTCTCTTTTCAGGAGAGACCCAAAATAATATTTCTAATACTGGGGGGAAATATGACCAGGGATTGGGGAACTTCTATTAAATAAGTGCCATGGGAGCTACTACTAGGTCAATCAGATGGACCCTTGATTTAATATAACAGGGAAAAGATACCTTCCCATAATGCTGCAGTGTCAGTAATCCAATCAGGTGGAATGGAAACAGAACCCACAGCCTTCTGGTCTTCCTGCACCAAAGGTGAGTGTGCTACCTTCTGCACCATTGACACTGATAAAAGTCAGGATCTCCATTTCATTTTCAAAATATCATAGCAGATATATTATTTACAGCTGCATGCATAGCATTTCTATATATGATAAAAAAATCAGCTTGTGTTGCAATGGCTTTTTATCCATGATAACAGCTTGCATTACCTTTAAAGTGTTTCCAGATGTCCTTAATTAAATTTTTGTGATTGATAAGTAACTGAGATGAAATACTTTAACATGTTCCACATCAGTCACAAATATATTATCAAAATATTTTTGAAATGTTTTATAAAATTATTAAACTCAGGCACCCTAAGCATGAGCAATTGAAACACAAATTAGACTATGTTCTTTTTTGCAAAGTGAAATGTAGTCCTCACAACTATTAATTCAGCATCAACAATACTGTTCCCTAATCTGAATTGCAGATTGAGCTTGGACTTACTGAAACATACTGTGTGAAGAGAAGTACAGAACAAGTAATGTCAATATAATATTCACAAGACCAAACAGAAGTTTAACACCAGGCACTAATCATTAGCATAGGGATGGCAATTGGTAGCCAGGGCAAATCGCTTTGAGGACAGGGACCTATTATGTATACAGATGATGTGAGAAATTGCACATGGAAACAGCTTGCAGACCAGATTCATATTTCTCCGCTTCCATAAAACTGCTTAACTACTATAAGATGACAACACTTTGAAGGACTACCAGAGGGCTACTGCAGGTCAGTCAGTGGGTGTCATGTATGAAAAAAGATAGAAGATCAATGCCTTACCCATGAGACAGTGGGTGTCTAAATCTACACTTAAAGAATCAGGTAAAACCAATTCTGTGCCCCAAGGTTGGAAAACCAAGGTGTTGAAGGATCAGAACATCGGAGGAAGGCCTCTTTGTTAGAGTTGAATTCTCCTGATGGGTCAACCTAAGCCACTATTTGAAAGTAAGTAGAGTCTCAGAGATGTGATACTCAGGAAGCAAATGTCCTCAGGCACTAAGCCTTTAAGTTCAAAGAGTACAGTGAACTGAATAATTCTGAAATGTTATCTCGAATCAAGTATCATCATAGTTAATGATAAGTTGTACAGAAGCAAATAATCCCAACAAAACTGAAGATAGAGATAAATGCCCCATCATTTAAGAGTAGAAATACAAAAAAAGCACAAAATAAAACAACAGAGCAAAGGCAGCATCCGTGACTTTATAAAATAAATCAGGTTTGATAAGTAAAAACGGTAAGTGCTTTCACATACAGCTTCATCAGACCTGAAACACTCATCACAAAAACACTTAATATGCACATCAATTTAACTAAAAAATCCAAACCAGCCTAACAGAGCAATTAATTAATCACATCAGATAACCTATTAAAATTTTAAACACATATATCATATAAGCAAATAATAGTAAATGACTGAACTGTGAACTCAACTTGTAATGTTAACAGAGAACTCAATATAGAATAATATCAAAATATTATTGCATTATATATGTCCAACTGCATGGATATATTTTCTGAAACCAGTGTAAATGCCTAATAGAATTACACATAGGTTTGTATGTAAACCCAGAGCTATTGGACATGCTCCACTTAAAGAAATCCCAGTCCCTCCGAGCTACATGCTCTAGGGACCTAAACCTCGTCACTACAATAAACAGAACATTTTGGGGGGATAGATTCCTGTCCCAGAGACTTCCCATACTCTGGAACAATCTACCTATCTATATCAAACAAAGCTCCTCATTAGCACTCTTCAAGAAAAATCTTGATGATTAGATGGAAAATAGGACATTCACCCCGGGGATCACCACTGTGGCTCTGCTCGACAGAGGCACAGGAAAATAATTATCTTGGGTGGCAAATCCAGGGTACCATTTTGGCTAGGTTTATATAGGCCCTAGGGCCAATAGCCTAATACCTACCTATGAACCTATGACCCTATGAACCACATGCTCCAGAGACCTCAACCTCATTACCACAATCAACAAAATATGCTGGAGGGACAGGTTCATAATCCAGAGACTGCCCATGCTCTGGAATAGACTTCCCATACATGTCAAGCAGAGCACCTCACTAGCCGACCTCTTCAAGAGAAATCTTGATGAGTGGATGGGAAATAGAAAGTTCACCTCGGGGATCACTCAAGTGGCTCTGCTTGATAGAGGCACTGGGAACTAACAACGGGCAGCAGAATGCCAGGGCACTTCTATGGGCTAGGCTTGTAAAGGCCCCAGGGCCATTAGCCTAATACACACCTATGAACCTATATGATGCTAATGACTACCAGGGCCTTTATAAGCTTAGCTCTGAAATCCAATCCAGTTGTGTCCCTATGTATCATGGGCATGTATTAGGAAGGGGTATATTAGCTAGGAAATTTAGTAAAGTTTATGTGGAGGAGGATATGTTACTCTGTTACTGTGTGCCTCTGTCTATCACAGACATGGGGGCCAGACTCAGGGTAAATTTCTGATTTCCCATCCATTGCTCAAGGTTGCACTTAAATAGGGATAGGGATGGACTCTGATTCACATGTGTGGGGAGCCTGTTATATAGCTTAGGGATCCTCTGAGAGACATATCTATTTTGCCAACATATCTTATTTATGCCACAAACAAAATTTATAGGGTCTATATCAGTTTGTTGAATAGTCTTTTCACGGGGAAAGTAAGTAATTGGCCATCATCAGGAATTTGCCCCTTTCCTCACCAAGGATGCTTTGTTTGCCAGGCATAGATCACCTCTCAGTAACCTGTAGGAGTCAGAGTACAGAGATAGGACTTTAAGGTGATCCATATAGAACAGTGTGTTTATACCCTGGGTTCTGCTGGTAAGGAACCTTTGTGGGCATTCTGGATGCTGTATATGTCTGATCCTTGGGCCTTGATGCCATGCCCTTACTTATAAGTTGGGTGACATACAATGATTTTCTTACTACCTCGGCCACATGTTGGTGAAAGTCCAGATTACTATCTGCGTATGTTCCCAGATCCCTGACTACTGGGTCAACTCTTAGGGATGTCTTATCAATGGAGTAATTAGCCTGGGTTGCATTTTTTCCAAAAGGCTCTATAATGCATTTCTTGACATTGAGTTTTAGTCCTGGACTTTGGCAAAATCTTTTGTCTGTGTTAGACCCTCTTGTAAGATGTTTATTTCATGGCAGGAATCTGTGATAGGTCCCAATCTGCAGTCATCTGGAAATTTGGTCAGCCTAAGGACCTTGACATTAGCCTTTACCTCTGAGAAGTAGATGCCAGATAACAGCAGTCCCAACATGGAATCCTGAAATACCCCACTGGTGACTGGTCTCTTTGTGGAGGGGGTATCACCAATCCTGACTTTCTGGACCCTGTCTGTGAGCCAGCTGGCAATTTTGCAAATTATGTAAGGATTTATGCCCAGTTCAGTGAGTTTTTCAACTATACTCAAGTGGGTTCTTGTATCGGGTGTCTTAACCAGGTCCACGTAGACAATATGTACCATTATCCCCTCATCCATTGCCTTGGTGACCTTCTCAAAAGTGCACCAGGTTTAGTAGCGATGACCTTCCCTTGACAAAGGCAAACAGGGTTGTGCCCACTGTCTGAAGGTTGCCTATGTCTTTGGTGATCATTTCCATGATAATTTGTTCCATGGCTTTGCATATTAGACTACTCAGAGTAATAGGTCTGTTTTTTCTGGGTCAGTTGATGGCCCACCCTTGTGAAGTGGGAATAACTGTTGCAGTCACTCCATTGTCATGGTACAAAGCTTGTTTTGAGGCTATAGTTGAAAAATGACTCAAGTATTCCTGATAGGTCATGTTTCAAGCTATTTTGGAGACATCCCAGGATATTGTCAGGATCCACTGAGGCTGCATTTATGACCCTAGCGAGCACTATCAGGACCTGCTCCCTGTTAATAGTTGGGGGAGCAAGAGGGAGTGGGGATGAAGTCTGAGCTGAATTTATAAGCCAGAAAATTCCTTATGTCACTGTGTTCAGTGAAGGTGGCATCACTAATTCAGTACACTGATGTAAGCTTCCTTTCAGGTTTTGTACATAGCCATACAAGGCCTTGTGGTTGTCTTTAGCCTATGCGGTTGTCTTTAACTTGTAATTGGCCTTGTTAGACTTAATTAGTGCTCTCAGTTTCCTGTTTAGTTTAATTAGAGAGGTCCTATCATTATGGGAGTTGCTCTTCCTGATTTTAGCCATGACTTTTTTTTTCTGTTCAAGACTCTGAGAGCTGTAAGATGCATTCTTTTCTTGAAAAGGAATGTTGAAAGCCTTTTAGTTAAATTCTGCTTAAATGTTTTAAGTTGCACTTATAGTTGTCTGTGTGGAGATTCTCTTTTGTACTCTTCTCCTTTGTGTCCATGGTTTAGCCAAAAAAGTTATCTGTTATCTGCTTGCATTTTTTTGTTTGTTGTGGGACCACCTTTGTCTTTAAACTTCATTTGTACTTATGTGAAGATGATGTACTACTGCAATATTTTAGCATTGTTTATACATTATACTGCACTTCCATTTCCAGAAGTAGAATTACATGTAAAAGGGGTAGCTTTTTCATATTTTGACACCAGTCTGGAGTCTCAGTCTTGTAGCCTCTTTCACATTTATAGCAAGCCTGTGATCTACTACCAGCTTTGAGTCTCATTATTCATTTATTATAGCATTGCTGGTAAATGTCTGCATAGTCTGGTGCCTTAGTGTTTGGTAGGATTGCAGTATTGGCAGTATTGTGAATTCTGCTCCAGGATTTGTGCTTCTGTACTTTTTATAGCTGTAAATATCTGCTTAAAGTTTCATCCTGGTGCAGTTGTCTTTCCAACATTGTATCTACAATGTAGAATGTATTGCATGTCTAAACATTACCTCACATGCAAATATTCATAAGAATCCTTATGGGTAAGCCTGTGTAGCAAGAGTAAATGTAAGTGTCAACTTCTCATCTGGCTTTAGGTAATTATAATTAAGGTATATGAAGGAAAATTTGATTGGAGGGGCATGACATACTTTGTAGCTAATATAATGCTATGTGATTCATAATCTTCTGCTCACATCACATCTGAAAACAGGTCCTTTGTTCAGCCCACTTGCTCAGTTAGCAAACAAATGTATTAAATAACAAAATACATAAAAAACAGAACTTGCATATAGTCGGCTGTAAAGGGTGCTACACTCCTGAGTGGGCTGTCCTTCAGATAGACGTTAAACTGAAACCCCATCTGCTTGTGTAGGTGGGAGCTCAGATGGAAGCAAAGGTTATCACAGCACCTATAGAAAAGAGTAAGGGAATTTTCTCGATGCCCCAGTCAAACTTCCTCTTGTAGCATAAATACCACCTCAGGTCTCCCTTGGAAAGATGCTACTTAATCTAGTGGGACTAACTTGGTTTCCAAATGAAAATTAAATAAATAAATAAATGCATAATAATATATGATAGCTCTCATTGGCTGTCTATTGCAAATGTGTAAGATATCAGAACTGTTTCAGGATCTGTGTTGCAAATGGTGATATGTTGGCAACCACAGGATCTGTACTGCAAATGAGTGAGATGTGAGTGCTATAATTGGTTCTGTTTTGTATATGTGCAAGGCGTAAGAGTCACCATTGTTTCTGTATATTAAGTTTGCAATGATATGAGAGTTATGATGTGATCTGCATTGTAAATGTGCAAGACATGGCTGCTACCACAAGATCTCTGCTATAAATGTGCAAGATATTGGAGCTATCACAGGTATTATATTGTAAATATAAAAGATATCACAGGATATGTATTGCAAATGTATAAAAGATTAGATTTTTCACTGCCTCTGTGTTGTACATGTGTAAGATATGAGGGCTACAAAAGCATCTGCTTTCCAAATGTTTAAAACATGAGAACTCTCACTATTTCTGTATTACAAATGTGTATATGAGAGCCGTTACAGTGTCTGTATTGTACATGCCTATGATATGAAAACTTCCACTGGTTCTGTATTGCAAATGTGTCAGATATAAGAGCTATTACAGAGTTTGTGTTGCAATTCCCAGGTTTGCTCTGAGTTACTGCACAGTGGTACCTCCTATACTGAGCCAAAAGATATTTCCAACAAACTGGCTGACAGATTCATTGCCAACTTTACCCCCCCCCCCCCCCCACAAAGGACCAATCACAATGCCAGGCACCTAGCACTACTGCAGCACAGGTTAAAGCTGCATTGTCCAAGGCTAAGAATACAGCTTCCATGGGACCCGACAATATCTCTGTATGTGTTCTACATGAACTGCAAAGTAAACTGGAACCATATCTGTGTGCCCTGTTCAATCACAGCCTCACCTCAGGCTTTGTCCCTACCAAATGGTGCAGTGCTGCAGTCATCCCTCTCCATAAAGGGGGAGCGACTACAGACCCTGGGAATTATCGCCCCATTAGCCTGCTGAGTCTGATAAGTAAAGCTATGAAGCGCATCATCATGGACCTAATTAACAAGGATATAGGGAATCTTCAAACCTCTAGATCCCATGCAATTTGGTTTTGTGAAAGGTAGATCATGCCTGCTGAACTTGGTTGACTTCTTTGACTCAGTCACCAGAGCTGTGGATGAGGGCAAGGCAGTTCATACAGCCTACTGTGATATGGCCAAGGCTTTTGATACCATTCCCCACTCAGGAATTATTAATAAACTCACCAAACTAGGCATCAATGCTTATATCACTAGGTGGGTTGCAAATTTGCTCACAGATAGAACCCACAGTGTGAAAGTAGCAGACTCCAAGTCAGACTGCCGACCTGTCACAAGTGTAGTCCCACATGGATCGGTCCTGGGTCCTCTCCTGTTTGGCATTTACTTCTCAGAAGTCCAGGCCAACACGGAGGGACTCTGAGTGACCAAGTTCGCAGACAACTGCAAGCTGGGTGCCATTATTAACTCCCCAAGTTATGTAGACATCCTAAAGAAAAGCCTCAATGAGACCAATGACTGGTGTCGAAACCATGGCCTTAAGCTTAATGCCAAAAAATGCATCGTCATCCCCTTTGGGAAAAACTAATTTCCCACTAATTACCACATTGATGGGAGCCCACTGAACACTGAAGGCATTATAAGAGATCCGGGGACACAGGTTGACAGCAACTTCTCCTTCAACCACCACACTGCCACTGTGGTCAGAAAGTCCTTCTCTGTGGCACATCTCATTACCAAGGGTTTTGCATCCAGGGAGAAAGTGGTCATCATCTCTCTCTACTCTTCCCTCATTAGGCCAATCATTGAGTATAATGCCCTATTTGGCACGTACCTCACTAGACACATGCAACAGCTGGAAAGGCCACAAAAGTCCTCACGAAGAGGATCTTAGGCCTTAAACACATGTCCTACATGGACAGACTCAAAAAACTCCAGCTTTTCTCTGTCTTATATTGTGTACTAAGAGGTGATCTCTGCTTGACTTACAAAGCCATGTCTGACCCAGCTCTGCTAGAAATGCTACATCTAAAGAAATCCCAGTCACTCCGTACCACATGCCCCAGAGATCTCAACCTCATTACCACAATCAACAGAACATGCTGGAGGGACAGGTTCATAACCCAGAGACTGCCCATGCTCTGGAATAGACTTCCCATACATGTCAAGCAGAGCACCTCATTGGCCCTCTTCAAGAGAAATATTGATGAGTGGATGGGAAACAGAAGGTTCACCCCGGGGATCACTCCAGTGGCTGTACTTGATAGAGGCACTGGGAACTAATGTTGGGCAACATGATGCCAGGGCACTTCTATGGGCTAGGCTTGTAAAGGCTCCACAGCCATTAGCCTAGTACACACCTATGAACCTAAATATGAAAGATATGACAGCAATCACTGCCTTTGCATTATAAATGTGTAAGATATAAGAGCTGTCACAAGATCTGTATTGTAAATGTGTAATATATCAGACCTGTCTCGGGATCTGTATTGTAAAAGTGTAGGATGTGAGTGTTAGTGCAGGATTTGTGTTATAAATGGGCAATATAGGACAGCTGTCACTGATTCTATATCAAAATACATAAAATATGAGAACTGTTTCCAGATCTGTATAAATGACTTGTTCAAAATCATACAATATACAAGTTAAAACTGAGGTAGTTAAATCCATGATTACAGTATGAAACTGATTAGATGGTCATAGCCTAATTACTCTTTGATGCGGTGCCGTGTCAAAAAAGGCATCTGTTACAAAGGGCATACATTGAATCGAAGCAAGAAACTGACATGGGAATTTTTATTCCATCACTTTAATCAGTAGTCATTGATGATTACTAATTCTTAGTAGTTACTCACGGCCATAAGTCGTAAAACTCCCTGCCAGTGCTAGTTTCAGTGATACATAAGTTACTGATGCTAGCAGGTTTGAAAAAATAGTACCTCTCAAAAATATTGTTTTTAATCAAGGTTTCTGTAGTCTGAGTTAACTCTCTCCAACAAAAAGAAACCTTGAAGTTAGTTATAATATACCTGAGAGGAAGTAGGTTGAATGATACTGAGCAGGGCTCTGCCCTGACAAGAAATGACGAAGTTCATAGATGGGCTACTGATCTGTGAGGATTTTAAGAAGCCTGGTCACTTTAGTGGTAGATTTTAACCCTTATATTTTGATTACAAATAACCTAGAGGCACATAGATCAAGGATATCCTGCATTATTTACTTGTTACCCCTATCCCTGAGGGACATTGGTGCTAATCTAGTGGTGAATTTGTGGTTACCTATTTATTCATTCAAATTATATTTGAATAAAGTAAGAGAAGTATTTAGCTTTATCTGGAGTGGAAGATGGTTCTGAAGATGAGGTATTCACTGTGATGCTTGCTTATTTCTCCAACATGTTCTATTTATGTTGCAAAGGAGATTGTGATCCCTTGAGTGAATACTCACTGGACTTGCAAATGTGTAATAGGTCTAATAAGATATGGCCTGCTGGGGCAGAAGTCACTGTTAATAGTCTATGTTATACAGACAGGAGGGACAAGGCTTTGACAGTCTGCATAGTTTTTGTGATTTATGCCCTTCATTTTTTTTTAGCAAGAAAGCATTGTGGTCACTCCAGTTGTGACAAGTGTTTGGACAGGTACATGCCAAATGGGGCATTATATTCAGTGATCAACCTGATGAAAGCCAAGTATAGTGGAATGATTACATCCTGGACCTGGAAAACATACCTTTGGATATAAGCTATGCGATAAAGGACTTCCTTACAACAGCAGATACATGGTAATCAAAAGACAGTTGGATGTCAACATAGGCTCCCAAATCCCCGACTAAGGAATCAGCTTTCAGGGATGTTGTCAATGGGACAGTTACAAGAAAAGTCATGCTTACAAAAGGATATGACAAAACATTTCCTGGCATTTATTTTTAGTCCATGGTTTTGACACCAGCTATTTGTTTGGGAAAGGCTGTGATGGTAATTTTTTGTGCCTCTGAGGTGTTTATGATGGCACCAAGTTTACAGTGATCTGCAAACTTGGTCCCTTAACATTTGCTTTGACTTCCTTGAAGTTAATGCCACAGGGCTGACAAAGGACTGAATCTTGGGTACGCCACTTGTAACAGGTCTTTTGGAGGAGATAAAACCAGCCACCCTAATGTCATGGGTTCTATTTCTGTGCCAGTTTGCTATCCAATCAGTTACATAGGGATTTACATTTAGATGTGAAAGTTTATCTATGATACCTGAATACGGGATAGTCTTAAATGCCTTTGCATGGTCAAGATATGCTGTGTATACTGATTAGCCCCATCTATTGCTTCAGTAAGCTTCTTAAAGAAGTCAACCAAGTTAAGTAAGTATGATTTGCCCTTGATGAATCTGAACTGGCTTAGGTCAAGAGTTTGGATGTACCTATATACTTATTTGTTAATTTCATAATGATCCTTTCCAGAACCTTACAGATGAGTTGGTCAGGCTTATGGGTCTATAATTACCCAGATCTATTAATGCCCCACCTTTGTGCAATTGCTTGATTCTTGCTGTCCTCCATTAATCCAGCATGAAGCCTGTTTGGAGGTTGATATTGAATAACCTCTGTAAGGACATGACAAGGTATGTTTCAGGATGAAAGGTAGGCAGCACAGTTTGTTATATGGCCACACAGAGGTTGTGTTCTTGGCCTTGGATAGCATCTTGAGGACTTGTTCATGAGAGATTTGAGGGTGAAGTGTAGATGCAGGTATGTGATATGGGAATAGTGTGCAGGTGATGTTTGAACTAAACATGTCTGCTATTAGATTGGCTACATCCTCTGGCTCTGAGTATATGATATCCTTTACTATTTTCTCTGCACAGTACTAGGCAATATGTCTGAGATTTCTGATATAGTTAAACCAGACTTTCTGATTATCCTTCATCTGGGTAGCTATTTTTACCTTATATATGTCTTTGGTTGATTTAATCAGGACCTGTAGTTCCTTATTAAGCTTTAGCAAGAGCATTATTGGCAGCTTAAGAGTTGAAGTTATTCTTGCATGCAGTGAGTTTTTTTTTCTTTTATTATACAGCCTGCTTATTTTAGAGTTCCACCATAGGGTTTTATTGGTGATGTATTTACTTCTGAGTGGGATACATGTGTCCGTGCAGCTATTTACATGTGCATATCGAATTTGGTAATAAAGGATTCTGCATAGACAATGGGGTCATCAGGATGGAAGAGTCTTTTGAATTTAGCGAGGTTGTCACTTAGTTTTATTACATTAACCCTGGCATAATCTCTAAATATTGAAGTATTGGAAAATGCCTATGGCTTTAGTCTTTATTATTTATGTATTATTTTATTTTATTTGCCTTTGTTGACCAATAAATCCAACTGGGAAAAGCCCATTTTCAAAGGAGACCTGGGCAAGAAAAGTTCAATCACAGTACATTTATATAAACAAGTGAATTTAGACAGTTCTCAGAAAAACAACAGTTACATTTTACATAAAAACAAACATAATTACAAAACCGGTATATACAGTAAAGTATTTATATTAATATGTATACATATATACAGTTCTGGTAGCTCTAAATTCTTGCAGAAAGTAAATGTTTATACTTTGGAAGGTAAAACGTTGTAGCATAGAGTGCATCTAGGTAAGCATTTCAAGGAGATACAGACATTTTGAGAGTATAGCTGAAATTTAGAATGTGGTAGAGGAAGTAAGAAGTTAAGAAGTTAGAGACGATTTAGGTGAAGTGAAATAGAGAGAGAGGGAGAAGGAGGTATGTATGATAGGAAAGGGAGCAGGTTAAGATGGGGAAGAAAGATGGAGGAAATGATGGGATATTGGAGAGTCAGCCTGGTGCTGAGCATGAGCAGGATTTCTTCAGATGTAGTTTGAGGAGGCTTTGAAAGTGTGATAGTTTGTCAGCAGCTTTAGTGTGTTCTGGAATGATGTCACATATTTTTGGATGCAGCAGGATTAAAGCGAGTTTTTAGCTGCATTATTAGACTTGGTTATTTTTAATAAGAACTTGTGGGCAGAGCAGTTGCCCCTTGATGGGGAGTAAGGCAGTAAGATATCTTTTAGTGCAAGGTATTTACCTGGGTAGTAAATTTTATATGCAGATACTAATTGTGAATGTTTTAGGACATTGTTTAGTTCAAGCCAGTAAAGTTTTCTCAAGGCTTAACAGTGGTGGATTCTTTGTGTTGAATTAGTGGCAAATTTGGCAATTTTATTACGGCAAGAGGCTAGTTTGGATTTAAGAGTGTATTTAGGTTTGTTAGGATAGGGATGCATAAAGGAGGAAGTAAGTATGTGGAGGTTAATGTTTGCCATGTTGTCCGTAGGATATGTGCTGTGTCTGTAAGGTACTCTTTGCCTCTGTAGAGGGAGCCCTGTTTTTCACTAGTCTTTTTTATGGTTCATAAGATATAGTAGTCAGATTTGAGATTTTTGTCAATGACAACTCCTAGGAGTTTATTGTATGCAACTATTTCTATTTTAGTGTTGCTTGATGACGTAATTAGGAGAGATTTCTTTAGATTATTATATCCTTTTAGAGTGAAGAACATTCATTTTGTTTTATTAGGGTTAAGGAGCAGGTATGAGTTTTTTTAACCAGGTTTTTACAGAGGTAAAATAAGTTTGGGTAAATTCCTAGAGTTTGGATAGAGTTGGACTGCAGATATTAATGCTGAATTAATGGCTTATTGGACAATGCTTGCATGTTGTGTGGCAGTATGGAGTTTATTTATAAAGATGTTAAAGTGGAGTGGTACAAGAATTGAGCCTTGTGGTACTCCTATGGGAACAGGTTGAAATAGGGAATAATCCTAGTATCATTTGATTGCTTGTTTTCTTTCAAAACATGTAGCTAAGGATAGTAAGGAACCATAAGGTGGATGTGACTGATTTGCAGTCAGATTTGACCAGGAAGAATTTCACTTGGTAGGGGCAACCTTCCCCAAATTGGTAAGGGCTAAGTCCTGGATTTTATCACCCATGGTTGGGATGTGGATTAACCAGTCCATTGAGTTTGTAGTGATGAAGTCCAGAAATTTCTGGCCCTACATTTTTGAGAATGCAGAAGTCTCCTAGTTAATACTGGGGGTAGATGATGTCTCCTAGAAGAATGGTGGTTGGCTTAATGCAGAGGGAGTCCATACTGGTTATGTAAGAGGTATGAGCATAGGGTGACATATTGGGGGTCCTATATTTAGCTTTGGTATGATATAATAAGTCTGAAAGTGATTTTTTGTTTGTTTGTTTGTTTAAGAATATGTAGATATCACCACTTTTACTTTCTTCATCTAATGCAGTGGGTCTGAAGATGTGGTAGGCATTGAAACCCTGCAGTGATGGAATGCTTTCATTTGTCTTAAACCAGCTGTCTTGTGACAATGCACATATCAATGTTTTCCAAGGAAAGGAGTGCTTATAGGCAATAGAGTTTTTTTTTTCTTTTTTTTTTTTCATTAAGGCTCCCAGCACTGAGTAGCAGTACTTTTATGTCAACCAGATTCTGTTTTCTTATGTTGAAAGCTTTAAGAGACTGGCTTTGCCAAAAAATGGAATTATGGGGGTGGACAAGTATTTAGCCAGTGTATAAAAGCCATGGGGATAGATGCACGCCATCCCTGGCAAAACAATTAAGATTATCTGCCATCTCCTTCTAGGATTTTATATATATATATATATATATATATATATATATATATATATATACATATATATATATATATATATATATATATATAAACCCCCTTAGAATGACCCCAGAAGCTATGTCAATTGTTGAAGTTAATAAGCACATACTTCAAGAGCTCCAACATGACTCTCCTCATATAGTCCAGGGAGGTTTATCTTGAGTCATTTATACCCACATCTACAATGACTGTGTCATATATGTATTAGTAATGTAAGGAGTGAGTGCATGTATGATGTGGCAAAACCAGGCACCTGATAGGTAACTGACTATGACCCTGTCCTTCCACAACCTGGTCATTAATGCATTCTTGTATGTCACTATAGTATTAATTATGACTAGGACACTGGTGGATGTTTGCCTTATGGGCTTCTGAATTGAAACACAGTAACACACTGATGCATGTTTCAATGTGGGGGCTACCTGTGTTGTGCGCTTGTGATGGTGCTGAGCATGTTTGTTCTTTTGGTTACATTAGGAGGCCTTTGTATTTTAGGTAGGTTACTTTTAAGAGCCTCCGTATATGTGGGTCTATGTGTTTTGTCTGACCTGTTTGTAATTGGTCTACTGTGGTCTTGTGTGGTACTGACATCCAGCATCCTGTTTGCTGTGGCTTTGTGTGAGAGCTCTGCCTCCAAAAACATTATGTATAATTACATCTCTTACAGACTGTGTCAGTTTGTTTAAGTAGTAGGTCGTTGTCAGTAAACATAAGACAATTGCTACATTGTCTCAGGATGCCCATTTCTACCAACTTGGCAACAGAAATGGGTAGAAAGAGCAAACACATGGTCATGGTTCCAGGTGCTGGAGGAGAAGGAGTGCTTATAAGGTTTGGAGTTGATTACTGAAAGTGCTACCTGTCTAGTAGTGGAGATAGTGTAGGTCTCAACATAGCTATCCTCAGCTAAGAATCAATGATCCTTTGTTCTTTCTCTCACCAAAAGCAAAAGCATAACATAAATTTCAGGCTGCTTTCTGATAAGTAGCACTAACTCAGTAGTCACTGGGATCAGTATACTTGCCATAGTCTTGTCTTAGTAGGTACGCTGGAAAGAAATGTAAGTGGCTGGATATAACAATAAGCTAATGGCACTGAAGAAGTTCTCACCAAAACTGCAACCAGACCACTCAATGAAGTCCCACACACACTGCCCAATCAGAGACCAGCAGGAAGCAATGGCCCTCTTCTTCTCTCACCAGGAGCAAAGCAGTAGCACTAATCCCAAGATGTCTTGGGTTTTCCAGTGATTGGTAGTCTCTAAAATGGCTATGAAATAATGGCTTTCTGCTCCATCTTTCACCAAGAGCAAAATAGAAGCACTAATTCCAAGAAGAGTGCCAAAAAAGCAGTTCCTAGGCTCGCCAGTGATTGACTGTCTAGTCCAAAATGTTACAAATTTTAAAAGTGAGACGGTAAAAAAGGATTAGAACTCTAAATATTGCAGTGTGCACTGAGTGGGATTATTTGAAACAGAGGCTAACTCAAGCTTAGTGTCCAGTACAATAAGTAGACAAGATGAATCTGGCATGAGTTGCCAAAGTCAGATTTATGGTAGGGGCAGGCAGTTTAAAAGCCAAAACAGTCACGCACCAGCAATAGTCTTACAGCAACTGCAGCTAAATAAGCATGCAGCTAAACACCTTAACTAAGAAATACTACTTCTCAGCTCCTCCAGCTAATTAGCTAAATGTAATTCCTTTCAATCGGTGAATGAAAAAAGCATTTCTTTTCTGACACTAGTCAAGAACTTTCACAAGTTCGATAAAAGAAGTTATAGGTTTAAAAAATTTAAAATAAAACAATGTGTAATGTAATAAAAGCAACAATAAAAAATAATAATAGAAGTATCCATTATCCTTAAATCCAGTCCAAAATCCAGTGCAGTCAAACATCAGCACTCTTCTCACGGCACTTGCAGATAAATAGTTACATGCTTCTTTTGCATTTAATTTAGAATAACAAGACATAACATAACATATATCATAATGTAACAATGTCTTGCCCTTAACCCATTAAGCCGTTTAATAAACAGATTACGTCTTGGTTATAATTTGGCTCCCAGAAAACAAACTGCCTTAAAGATTTCTGATTTACTTTTTATAGATGACTTAAAAATTATATAGTTCATCAGGTGAAGAGTTGAAAGCACAACTGCCAAGTGGTTAAAACTTGTTCATATGATATAAGAATGACATCTTAATAAATGTGCAAAATCAATTTTTAAAGCAGGAAAACTCCAGTAGCAAGATAATATCAATCTAGGATAGGAATGAGATATAAAAGAACTTGAGCAGGAAGGAGTGTATAAATATTTTGGAAGTGATGAAGGATCAGCAATAAAACAAACAAATGCAAATAAAACTCAGTAAGGAATATTTCAGGAGACTAAAACTAATATTGAAAACAGCCCTAACATCAAGGAATAAAGACCAGGCTATAAACCAATTTGCTCTCCTTGTTTTAACTTGCAGTTTTGGTGTGATTGACTGGCCCCAAAAGGTATTGGATCTGTTGACAGAAAAACAAGAAAAATGCTTCACATTTATCAAATGATATATAAAAATCAGTGTATACCAAGATCATATCCCTCACTCTGAAGGAGGTATGGGCCTCCTTGAAATTGTTACATGTATAGATCTGCAGTCATGGAACTGCATGCATAGCTGCTAACTTCATCAGATCAAAATATAGTGAAAGTTTTTAAAAGAAGTCCAAGATTACCTCACTGCTTATTTTAACAGAAGCATTCATGTGGCAAGCTAGAATATAAATCAAACTAGAAGTAGACAAAAACAGCCAGCAACTGAATGTAACAGAACAACCCAGTGTCGTTCAGGATATGATGCGAGAATGGTTTAGGAGAGGTAAGTTGAGAAAAAAGGATCAAATGTTAATAATGGCAACCCAGGATACTGTACTACGTACACAATGGTTTACAATGTTGACTGAACATGTAGGAGAAACAGATAAATGCAGGTTCTCTAAAAGAGAAATGGAAATAGATTCACACCTTGTTGCTAGCTGCAGTACACTCATGGCAGTCGGCCTGTACACTGAAAGGCACAGTAATGTGGCAAGATTGTTGCACTGAGAATTGTACAAACACTATAATATAGAAGTAGTTGAGACGCACTGTAAACATGAACCATAAAAAATGATATAGAATGATAAAGTGTACATCATGTGGGATTACCCATTACCAACAATTCAAAAAAAAAAAAAATAGATGCCAGAAAATCATATACAGTATTCCATGAAAAAAGACAAAAGTAGCATTGATCATTGAAATTGCTGCACCTTATGATTACAGTGTCTCACATGCAGAGAGACACAAAGTAATACAATATCAGGATTTGCAGGCAGAACTCAGACCAACATGGAAGAAAGATACCCAACAGTTCCAATAGTAGTAGGATCTAATAAAACACAACCTACGGTCATATTTAGATATGTTACCAATATATGTAACTCCATATGAATTGCAGAAGGAGCCATTACTGGGCACATTGCAGGTGCGGCGAAGAGCACTTTTAGCTAACATCAAAGACTGTAACAATACTAATTTCATGAGCTTTAATTATATATTGACTTAGGAATGGGGTACATTCCTGTCATGTTATTAGAAACCCAAAGAATTTGGAGAAATTAAACTGAGATAACATTTGGTGTGACATATCATACCATAAAATAACAACATAGCACAGCATAGCATAATGTAATATATAATCTGTTATGAGGAGGAGGAGTCTGTGAATCTGGCTAGCCTGCCTGAATGCAACAGCTATTCTAAGACAAATGCTTCCCTCTCTGTGGTCTACGCTGTCTCCCCTGCAATCCCAAACCGATATAAAAGTGATAATGGTCTCAGCTTCTTGCACCTACTTCAGTAATTGGTGTCACCTGCACTATCTTCTTTGGAAAATAAATTTCTCATCATATTTCATACTTCATATCTGTTGTCTTTATCAGTGCCAAAATATCAGTGCTGCATATCTAGGGAACTGATTATCAGAAAAGATAAAGTCAATAATTATATAGTGAAGACATATGAAATCTACAGGAATCAAACTTCTTTTCTGCCTATTGAGCTCTGAACCATTGGAATACATTCATCACAATGCATGTATTCTGCACATTGCCTTCCTGGGACTATATGTAGGACTGGCAGATGCCTTTCAGCAAATGTAGACTATTGGATTGATTTTGACTTTTCCCCTCATAGTATGGCAGAGCCTGTAGATTCCATTGGTTACAATTCTCCTTCTTTACGAAGTGTTGCTGACTATGTATCCTGCAGAATAGGCCTGAGAGAGGGAGGGCATACTGACGTAGGAGACAACAGACAAACAGAGGGAAAACAGTGGTGATTGGAAGGAATAGACAGCAAACAAGAGCAAGCATAGACACAAAGGGGGGTTAATACTGGGATGAGAGATAGGGAGGGTAAAACCAGCAGTATCACCTTACCATGGTACACACAGTAGGAGATCAGACTACACAACCAGTGAAGCTCTACCAGGGGAAAGGGTTTGAGGGGCTATCAGCTCCCTGTGCTATAGGCAACTCTTAGGAGGTGACCATAGCAGCATGTTCTTGGAATGGAGAAGGTGCTGGTGGTTGCTGTGGCCTGGTGTTCCACAGCAGGGCCACCAGTGGTGCTGTAGATCTTGTTATATAAAAGGGAAATAAATAGAGAGAATCAAGAAAACAAACCAGAAACAAATGTAATAAGCAAAAAGTAGAGAGACAAAAATGAAGGGCAGAGAAATGCAAGCATAAAATTACATTAGTACGTGGCAATATGAAATATATTATCTCAAATACAACTGCATTATTCCAGGAAAAAACATCTTGGACTATAACAGGTGTGTACTACATATGTCAGCACATGTAACTTGACTTGTGCAACCTCTCCTCCCCCTGATGATATAATGCATGAGTCGCATCTAGATGGAAGGAAAGCACCTGCTGTCAGAAGAGAACTCTGAATGTGACCTGCGAAGTGTGAGCCATAAAAAAGCCATTGGGCTACCTGCTGAACCACTGTGGTAGCTATGCTACTTCAGGCCACGTACAGCCCCTAGTTAATGTGTAAGTATGAGTGGTTTTATTTCATGCAGAAATGTCAATAAATGTATGCATTTATTCTTCTCCATGAGTAATAAAAGCCAATATACAGCTACCTCAGAGTAGGTTAGACTGGACATCCCAAAGGTCTCATCCACAGGACAGCAGTTCATGTTCCCCCAATGGTGTAATGTAGCATGGTTCATGAAGACATAAGGAAAGCTCCTGGGAATAGAACACAGAACTTTCCAGCTGTGAAAGAAGACTGGCGAGTGCGTTATCTGTTAATCTGTCTTGACAGCACTACAACTAACAAGTATATATATATATATATATATATATATATATATATATATATATATATATTAATAAACCGGTACAATGACTAAATATCAAAGCAGCGGATAGGTACTACTTAAAAAGTAACAAGTGTTAGCACAGCGCCCACAGTGAAGCTGCCTACATTGTTTAATTAAAACATGGCTCTATGTCCAATAATTAGGCTGCAACTCTAACAAATAAAAGATACGTAAGGTAGAATATAAAACAGGTGTACTAGCCCCTGCAGCTGGAAAGGTGAGCTCCCTGTCCTGATACTGCTGACAGTTCTCCACTGTGGCCTCTAGAGCTATAAAGGTAGACATTAGTATACTGCACCCCGCGCAGGCAGGGTTATTATTTAAAAAAAATATATTAAAATATACCTACAGTACATCTAAGGAGCACTTTGTCTGGATGGCTCCTCTTCTGGTCACCGTAGGAGTGCCTGCACTGCTTCCTGGTTCGAAGAATGTCTGTGGCCTCAGTAACCATTATGGTGGGACTGTTCAGGTATAAATTATTGTTTCTCAGTGCAAATACATGCTTTGCGGAAATAATACAGTGAGTGTTTAGTGTTTTAACAGAAAAAAAGAGTTGTCAGGGATCCATAGAATGTGGTATACACAAGGGATATCAAGGTTATTGTAAAGCACACCCAAAACCAATTGTGAAGACTACCTCTTAAAGGAGGCAGACCAGCACTGTATTGTGATAGGATAGGCCATGGCTATACCTGTGTATACATTGCTTTTAGTGCACATATTACTGTATATAACAGTAATGTGGTACTGCTACACTCACAGTATACTAGTACAGTGGCACCCTACATGGTAATGTGCATATGGGTGGACTGTGTGTGTTGAAGGTTACCACAGATGTCTCTATAGAAATGCATGTACCAGCCTGTAAAGAAAAATTACTGTGATGTGGGGGGAGGCACTGTCAGACTGGTTACATGCATATCTTATACTTCTGAACATGTGTGTGTGTGTGTGTGTGTGTGTGTGTGTGTGTGTGTGTGTGTGTGTGTGTGTGTGTGTGTTTGTGTTGAAGGTTATCACAGCAAGTATTACTGTGATGTTCCTGTGGAAGGGCATATGCCAGACTGTACACAAGCAAGTACTGTGACATCATGGGCAGAGGAGGAAGTTAATTTTACATCAGATACTGAGAAAGTCTTTCATAACATAAGGATATACAGCTTGTTACCATCAGAAAGCAATTTAGGATGGGTGTTTTGGATTGTAGTCAGACAGCAAATATGGGGCTGTGATAATTAATAAGCATGCCTACCTCCATGATGCTGTTAAAGAATCCTATGTAGGGAATTATATTTTACTAAGGATTTGTCAGTTCTGGTGAATAATGGTATTGTTTGGCTCAGACCATAAAAGTTTACAACAAATAGAAGATTGCTAGGCTATCGACCCTGAGGTCACTTTAAACCTAGCAGTTTCATCCCAATATAATACCATAGAAAAGCTAGTCAATACCCAAGATTGCATTTAGTGACGGCTGCCCATGTCCAGGAGGGGTGTGGGCTCTATCCCCCCATACGAATTTACAGTGCTCCATCCACTCGTCCTGGTTCCTCTTCAACAGTGTCATAGAGGTGGTCTGTTTCATATAAATTGGTAGCCTGTTCCAAAGATGCGACAGCCACTGGCAGATAAATATGTCCCTCCAGCATGTCCTATTTAAGTCACAGGCCATATTTAGGTTCCTGGAGTTGGTAGCCCTAGTCCTGTTTGATTTAAGGATATGCAGCAAGTTCATTAGGTTTGGGTTTTGGATTGCTCTGTAGTCCAGACGTAAGTCTCCCCTAGGAAGTCTATATGATATGGAGCATAGTGACAGGGTCTTTAGTCAGTCTGTGTAAGACACATGCTGGACTCCCCTTGATCTTCTTTGTTAGAAACCTCTGTGGTCTGTCTAATTGCTGCAGGTGCTTAATATGGTACATGCCAAACAGGGCATTATACTCAATTATGGGCCAGTTAACAGTGAGTATAGTGGGGATTATAGCTTGCTTTGCTCTTGAGGTGATGCCTTTACTAATCAAGTGTTCATAGGTTCAGAGGTTCATACTAGGCTATCTGCCCTAGGGCATTTATAAGCCTAGCCAGAGTGTGTTTGGCTTTCGCCACCCATTTTAAATTAATTTTGCTATGCCTTTTTCTGAGGTTAGTATACTGTACCTCTGTCTAACAGTGACACAGAAGTGATAGCCGGGGTAAACCTACGATCTCCCATCCACTCATCAAGATTCCTCTTGAAGAGAGTCAGTGTGGGACTCTGGCTAACCTGGACTGGGATTTTATTCCAGAGTGAAGGGAGCCTCTGGGTTATAAATCTGTCCCCCCAGCATGTCCTATTTATTTCAGTGCTGAGGTTCAAGTCTCTTGAGCACGTAGCTCGATGGGATTTGGATTTTCTGAGGTGCAGCATGTCCATTAATTCCGGGTTGGACATGGCTTTATACGTCAGGCACAGATCGCCTCTGAGCAGGCGGTATGCCACTGAGTAGAGATGGAGTTTCTTTAACCGGGCAGCATATGGCATCTGTTTGAGCCCTTTGATCCTCTTGGTGAGGTACTTTTGGGGTCTTTCCAGTTGCTGCAGGTGTCTGGTAAGGTACATCCCAAAATGGGCATTGTACTCAATTATGGGCCTGATGAGGGAAGAGTAAAGAGGCACGATGACCTCCCCTGATCTAGATGTGAATCCCTTCATGATTAGGTGGGCTATATAAAATGTTTTTCTAACCACTTTGGCCACGTGGTTGTCAAATGAGAGATTGCTATCAACTTGGGTCCCCAGGTCCCTAATGACTTCTTCTGTACTTAATGGATTACCACTTATGTGGTAATTTGTGGGCACTTTGTTTTTGCCAAAGGGGATGACTATACACTTTTTGGCGTTTAGCTTGAGGCCATGGCTCTGGCACCAGTTGCCTGTTTCTATGAGGCCCTTTTGGAGGATGCTTGTGTCGGCTGGAGAGTCGATTATGGCGCCCAGTTTGCAGTCATCTGCGAACTTGGTCAGCCACAGTCCTTCCGTGTTGGTCTGTAATGCCGAGAAATATATACCGAACAAGAGAGATCCCAGGACTGAGTCTTGTGGGACACCACTTGTAACTGGTTTGGAGTCTGACATGGCTCCAGCAATTCTAATCATGTGCGTTCTGTCCTTGAGCCAGTTTGCAACCCATCTAGTGATCTAGGGGGTTATATTTAAGCTGGTGAGCTTATCTATAATGCCCGAGTGAGGTATTGTATCAAAGGCTTTTGCGAGGTCCAGGTAGGCTATGTGGACCACCTTCCCCTCATCAATGGCCTTGGTGACTGTTTCAAAGAAATCGACCAGGTTTAAGAGGCAGGATCTGCCCTTAACAAAGCCAAACTGGGTAGGATCCAGTGTCTGTAGGTCCCCAATATCTTTATTTATGAGGTCCATGATGATCCTTTCCATAGCTTTGCAGACCAAGCTAGTCAGGCTTATGGGGCAATAGTTTCCAGGATCCGTTGAGGCACCACCTTTGTGGAGAGGGACCACTGTTGCTGTACGCCACTCTTTGGGTACATATCCTGTAGTAAGGCTAAGATTGAACAGTAGTTTTATGTTTGGGTTTAGCTCTTTTTGGAGTTCATGTAGGATGCAGCCCGGGACACCATCTGGTCCCATTGATGCTGTGTTTTTTGCTTTGGAGAGGGCGGCTCTTACCTGAGCATCTGAGATGTCAGGGGGGCAGCACTCTGTTGGGATAGATATTTGCCCTTTTGGTGGGGAGAAGTTTGCACTGAACCTGTCAGCTAGGATGTTGGCAATGTCTGTGGGTTCTGTGTATTTTTTGTCATTTTGGACTAATTCTGAGCATATCTGGGAATTCTCACCCAGGTTCCTAACATAACTAAAGAAAGCCTTGTGATTATCCTTAGTGTCCTGTGAAATTTTTCTCTCGAAGCTGGCCTTAGACGATTTTATGAGTGCCCGTAGTTTTTTGCTAATACTGATCAGAGATGCCTTCCCTTTTTGGGATTTTGCTCTATCATGTAGTAGCTTCCTCCTTCTATTGTATAGTTTGTTTATGGCTGGGGTCCACCAGACAGGACATCTGCCTTTGGAGGATTGGGTCTTGGTTTTATTTGGGATTGCATGATCCATGCATTCCTGAAGGTGTTCATAGAATGCGTTTATAAAGGATTCTGCGGTCTGGGCCGTATTTTCCACAGGCCCGGGGGCTTTGAAAGATTCCACCTCGGTTTTGAGGCGTGTAAAATTTGCTTTAGAGAAGTTTTTCACTGTGGTTTTCTGGGCAGGGGGTGGGGTCAGGATGTGAATATCCAGTGAGATTAGTTTATGGTCTGATCTTACCAGTGAGGGATACACTTCTGGTCTGGAGCATAGTGTCTCCATGTTGGTGATGATCAGGTACAGTATGTTTTCCCCTCTTGTGGGAGTGGTAACAAGTTGTTCCATGGCATTTGAGTTTATAAATTCTAGGAACCTTTGGGCTAGGGTGTTGGAGCTAGAGTAATGCTCCCAGTCTATGTTTGGGTAGTTGAAGTCGCCCAATATAATATCGTTTGGAGAGACCTTCATATTTTCCAGTATTCTCAGGAAGGCCGAGTGGGGTTCCTGTGTTTGGGAGGGTGGTCTGCAGCAGGCTATAAACTGGAAGGCAGTTTTACCCACTGTTAGTTGCACATGGATAGTCTCTGATGCTTCGTGCTGTGCCACCAACCTGGAGGTGTGGGTATCTTTGACGAATATTGATACTCCCCCTCCTTTTGTGGTTTGGTCCAAGTTTTGGGGCCGAAAAGCATGGTATGAGGTATAACCTGGTAGTGCTGGGGTGCTCTCAGGAGCCTTGAACCAGGTTTCTGTTACTGCACAGATATCAATGTTCTCCATGCTAAGGAGAGTTTTGAGTGCGTGCATCTTGAGGTTTAGACTTCTGGCGTTGAGTAGCATTACTCTTAGTTTCTTATCCCTTGTGATAGCTATGGAGGTAGGTTTGTCTTTTGAGCCTTGCCTAAAAAAGGCACTATGGGGGTAGCAAGAGCCTTTGCCAATATCCGAAAGCCCAGGGGTGACAGGTCCAAGCCGTCCCCAGCGAAGCATCGTGGCATGTCGAGCATGTCATCCCAGGCTGACAGGCATTGGATCCCCTTTGAATGACACCAATACTTAAGCCAATTGTTGAAATTGATCATCTTGTCTTCATATTGTGGCATCATTCTTGGTGAGGGTAAGATGCTACTCAAGGTCAGGGTCATACCGGCCTGGGCTACATGCTCAGAGAGCTCCTCTATGTCTCTTTTCATGTAGTCCAGGGAGGTACATCTCAGGTCATTCACACCAGCATGGACAATGACTGAGTCATATTTGTACTTGCCTTGGAGTGACTTGAGTGCTTGTGTTATGTGGCGGATCCTAGCGCCCGACAGGCAGCTCACCGTGACCTTCTCCTTGTTCAGCCTGGTGAGCGGGACATCAGTGTGCCTGACGATAGAGTCACCTATTACAAGTGTATCAGGTGTGTTGTTTAGCCTTAAGGGCTGTGACTGTTCGGCACACTGGCTTTGTAAGCTATGTGTTGCACATGTTTTGTTTTGGGGTAGCGGTTGCTTGGGTGTCTGCTTTGGAGGTCTCTGCTGCTTAGGCAGATTTTTATTTAGAGCCTCCAAGTATGTTTTTGTGTGTTTATGTGTTTGGTTTGTTGTTGTGGTAGGTCTATGTGAGACTGGAATTGTAGTGAGTGTGGTTTCCTTCTCCTGACTGGTTACGCCAGTACTGAGTTGAGAGAGCTTAGCCTCCAGTTTGGCTATATGGTTGCATCTCTCACATGTGTTAGAATTTGTTGGGAGGAGGAGAGGGTTGTCTGTGTACATGAGGCAGTTGTAACATTGCCTCAAGATTCCCAGATTCACCAGCTGGACCAGAGAGGAGATTGACAACTGACCTTTGGACATGCTAGAATAGTATTGGGAATTCCTTTATAATTGAAAAAAAGGGCCAATGGGAAACAAGGTACTCAAGGGGAGTTTGTGAGGGTGTAGTGCTTTTAATTTTTTAGAGCTGACTTATATAATTGCTTTAGTGAGCAAGTGCCAGGTAACTTAAATGCAATGTGTTACAGGTAACTTAAATGCAAAAATGACAAACAGTAACTTTCTTTCAAGTGAAACAAGGAAATAAGTACAGTAAGCAATGCATATATCACTAGTGTGTTACGTAGAAAGCTTTACTTACTACAGTAGACACATGGTGGTTAAAGTTAATGTCACAGTCAACTTGTGATCCCAGGTCCCTTACCACTTAATGGGTATGTAGGGTATTGTTATATATTTGATAGTGTGAGGGGATATTGTTTGTGCCAAACAGAATGATGATGCATTTCTTTGCATTCAATTTTAGACCATGACTAATACACCAGTTGCTGGGTTGCGGGAGATCCCCTGGAGTAGGCTGATATAATTTGGGGATTCAGTGATTGCACCTGGTTTGCAGCCATCTGCAAACTTGGTTAGCCACAACTCCCTTAGTTTTGACCTGAACTTCTGAGAAGTATATACCAAACAGTAGGGGTCCAGCACTGATCCCTGTGGTACCCCACTGGTAACAGCTCTGCTGGTTGATGTGGAGTCACCCACTTTGATAGTGCGTCTCCAGTTTGTGAGCCATTTGGCAACCCATCTTACAACAAAGGGGTTTACATTCAGTTTACTAAGTTTATCAGTAATGCCTGAATGTGAGATTGTGTCAAAAGCCTTTGCCATGTTGAGGTATGCTCTGTGCACAGATTTTCCCTCGTCAATGGCCTTGGTCATATTTTCAAAGAAATCCACCAGATTTAACAGACAGGATCTGCCCTTCATGAAGCCGAATTGGGTAGGATCTAGGGTTTGGTGGTTATCTCTGTCTTTATGTATGAAGTCCATAATGATACATTTTGTGGCCTTACAGATGAGGCTGATCAGGCTTATGGGTCTGTAATTCCCTGGGTCTGTTGCTAGGCCATGTTTGTGGAGGGGAATAACTGTTGCTGTTCTCCATTCCCAGGAACAAAGCCTGTGGTTAGGCTATGATTGAAAAGGGTACTTAGTGGTGATGCTAGTTCATGTTTTAGCCTGTTTAGAAGACAGCCTGGGATGTCATCTGGTCCCATAGAGGCTGTGTTTTTTGCCTTAGACAAGGCTTTGAGGACCTGCTCTTCAGATATGTAGGGTAGGGGGGGTGAGTTTATACACTTATGCAAGTGATTGTACAGGGCTTTAGTGTAAGCTTCCAGCTTGGTGTGGGGTTTGGAATGCATTTATACCTTCACCTAGGAGGATATAGTTTGCCTTGGTGAAATGTTTTAGCCTGATTTCACCCTTTTTGAGTTCTGATATTAGTGCCAGCTTGAAAGTGATTGCTTTGTCATCAGCTTTAACTAATGAGAGTCTGACAGTTGTGGCAATCCGTCTGTTAGACATTTTAGTGAGGACCAGATCCAGAATGTTTGCTCCCCTTGTCAGGGTATGGACAATTTATTTCAGAGCCTTTGAATTAACAAAGTCAAGGAACTTTTGTGCTAGTGGGTTAGGACTAGCATAGGTTTTCCACTTGATGATGGGATAATTGAAATCCCCCATAACCAGTGTGTTTAGTAAAATTTGGATTGTTCCCAGTTTGGTCAAGTAGGATTCATGGACTTTGTGACCCATGAAGGGAGATCTATAACTGTTTATGACTTGAATGGGGGTCTTACCCACCATAACCTGGACCTGAAGTAACTCCATGTAGTTGTCCAGTCTAACTAGATTGGAGGTGAATTTAACTCTAATAATATATTGAAACACTGCCTCCTTTCATTTTCACATGTTCATTTTGTGGTTTAGAGGTGTGAAAGGCATTGCAGTCTTGTAAGGCTGGGGTACTCTCTGATGCCTTGAACCAGGTTTCTGTAACTGCAAAGACATCTACATATACTAGTGACAGAAGTGCCTCCAGGAATGCAGCTTTTGGTTTAAGCTCCCAGCATTTAGCAGCATGACCATTATTTTGTTCTGATTGGTTAATTTTACATTGGTAATGTGGTTTTTGAGATCTTCTCTAAAAAAGGCACTATGGCATAGGCGAGAGCCTTTGCCAGCAAACAACAGCCTAGTGGTGCAAGATGCAAACCATCTCTGGCAAAGCAGCAAGGTTTGTCGACCATGGCTTCCCAGGCTGACAGGAACTGGATCCCTTTGAATGACACAAAAAACTGAGCCAATTATTGAATTCAATCATTTTTTTTGTTTATGCTGTGGTATCATTCTAGGTGAGGGTAGTATGCTGCTCAGGGCTAGGGACATACCTGCCTGGGACACTTACTCAGAGGGCTCAACAATGTCTCTCTTCATATAGTCCAGTGAGGTATGTCTCAGGCCGTTCACACCAACATGAACTATGACAGAGTCATAATGGTACTTGTTGCTCAGAGACCTGAGTGCATGCATGAGCTGACAAGTCCTGGCACCGGACACTCCAGGCAGCTGACTGTGACTTTCTCCTTGTCCAACCTGGTGAGTGGGACATTCATGTGTCTCACAATTGAGTCTCCAATGAGAAGAAAATTTGATTTTTGAGTGTTACGCCTTTACTGGCTTGGTGGGTGAGGCACTGGTGTTGCTATGTGTCATGGGTGCTGTAGGGACTGTGTTAGTTGTAGCAGTCTTGTGTTTTGGAGTTCTCTGGTGTTTCTGTAAATTTTTTGAGAGAACCTCCACATATGTGGATTTACATGTTTGATGCATACTATGTGTATGAGTAGTGGTATTATGAGCATATGTAGTGGTGGGTGAGTTGACAACATGCTCACTAGGGGTGGTTATTCAGAATCGATCACAGAGCATCTCAGTGGATGCATATTTCTGCCTGGGTTTTAGGGAAAATTTGTTGAATTTAACTGTCTGGCATTGGCACACAACTGCATGGCAGTGAGCAGGGCTGCACTGTGTGCGAACAAGTAGAAACCTGCTCAAATTCAGGGCCTAAATACCAGTAGCTAAAAACTTGAAAAAACTTTAAAAAGATTCAAAACGACCAAAGAGTATGCTTATTCCAAGCCCAAGACCACCCTCCCTTTACCAGATAGGTTCCATTCAGCACAATTCTCTTACAAAAGTGCAGCTAGGCCCCTTCCAATCCAAGATGGCCTGGAAAATGTACTGAAAACAAACAAACCACTACAAACAGTTCCCGAAGCAGCAAGCCTTTATCTGGACTATGCTACAGCTACTAGCTACCCTAGTTTCAGCAGTAAGTACTAGAGAATGTTTAAAACAGCAGAAAATGTCAGTATCTGTGAGTACCGCATATTTTAAACTAATATACTTAAATTTTTAGTTGTTCTGATAAAGAATTCCATTTATTTTAAAGTGGTACACCCTCCAGAAACTACTCTTTTCAACTTTCTTCACTTCAGAGCAGCCATGAAAAGTAAACAAAGACTTATTTATTTATTTATTTATTTATTTATTTATTTATTCGTATTTGTTTTCTGAGATAAAGCACTGATCTCCATACCATGGGAGATGGCAACTAAATACAAGAGCAGTGGCAATGTCACAGAATATGTGAAAGGGCCAATAACAGACAACTTAACATTGCTAGTCCAGGCAGTTCTTCAAAAAACTCCACTCCTTAAAGAAACAAGTGAAAAACAGCACACAGGGTTAAAGACATTTTCTGGCACACCTTCTGTTCAACAACAAGAGATCACAAATCAGTAGGAGGCTGTCTTTTCATACTGTGCACAGATATGTACACTGCAAGCTCTCTCCTACTGCTTTTGCTTAATGTTTATGATTTAAATAATATGAACAGAAGGAACAGACTTAGCGTGATTGGTCTTCATCTTCCTGTATGTTAGAATGGAAACCACCAAGCTGATGAAAGCATTGAGTCTAAAGCAACCCCTGTTATAGAAAGTGTAGGAAGAGTGACTACTAAAATTAAATCTTCCAGTCTTCTCAGGCATTTTATTTTACATTTCTCAAATCATAATGACAGAGAAAATGACTTACACAGAAGGATGGAGCAGAGCATGGGCTTGTCGTGGCAGGTGCAGAGGTAGTATTTGCACCTGATTCTTGCAATGCTTTCTTCAATTAAAGGATGACAATGGTCCCTGTTATCTGTAAATTAAGAAATGTGGGTTGTACATGCCATTTATATTTTCCAGCGACACACCACATTTTATCAGAGGGTCAATGAACTATGTAAGAAAACCCAGAGGAGGCTAATAATTGTGCAGATGACTTGAGAACACAGAAAAGGTCTACTAATTTGGGTGAGGTTTGTGAAATGGATGCATCCAACTTAGGAAGGGAAAAGAGAAGAGCAGAAAGAGTTTTCCCATGTTGCCAACCATAATAGTGTCTGAGAAGAAACTCAAGGCACAGTTGAGTTTTCATCCAACAATTATACTGCCCCTCCAAATACACAGGGAAGGGTTTCTATTGTACCATCAGTTCAAACTCATAACAGATTATCAGTGCTTCAAACATTGCATAAAGAGGAGGAGAAAGGCTCCCAGTTTTGACACTGGATCCATCACTGTAAGACCTCAAGGGTCTAGATTGGCCCAGTGAGGAGAGTCAGGTGGATTCTGCAAGCCAGAAAACCAACACATGGCTAGAATCCCAGTCTATGTTAGCTTTCCCTTAGCTTGAACTAAGCCCGGTATGGTATCATAGTAACCTGCAAGGATGGGGGTGGGTAAACTCTCGTGCCCCCTTTAGGTGACTTATACTGGACATACTTACAGACACCTGTAACGTTAAGGCTTCTCCTTCATTTCTGCAAGTTTAGCACATCAGCCCTGGCTATTCACAATCAATTTGTTTTGTTTACTAAATTGTACTGTTTGATTGGTTTTATCTGGTTTGCATAGTAGATGTTAAATCTTGTTCATTTCTTCAGCTGATTTTCTTATTTGTACTATTTTTTGAATTATAATTGCTGCCTCTATTTAAATTACTTATTCCTGCATTTGTGTGAATAGAGCTATTCTATACACAGTACTCATGGAATTGCAGTATACATCGTGGGCTGGAGGACCAGGGAGGTCTCTGGAGGAAAGTAGAAGGATTTCCTTTCCTAATCTCCTAGGACCCTTGCCTATAACAGTGACCTTCTACTACTTATTTCAGTTTCACAACAGATTGTCAACATTTTTCTGTAATCTAACTTTGTGGAATGTTTACCTATTTTAGTAACCTCCGTCATATTTCTGCTTAAGTGTTTTAGCGGCCTTAGGTCAACTGGCGCCCTAGGCAAAAGGGCTCCATGGCGCCCCCCACCACACTACCTGGTGCCCCCATCCTGGTCTAACTATATCAAATAAATACTAGAAAAGTGCCCCTGCTAGACTGGCGCCCTAGGCGGCCGCCTAGTTGGCCTATGCCTAAGGCCGGCTATGACTGGTTCTAATGCTTCTAATTCTCATGATATCTTACAGTGTACTGACATCACTACAGTTTCTACATCTAAGTTACAGACAGAATTAACCATTCACTTTTGGTATGTACTGTGTTTGCCTGCTTAGTCAAAGGTCAGTGCATGTTTTTCCTTTCTTAAGATGGTGCAAGCAATATTGATCTGTTACAAGAAAGAAAGCTTAAGAAGGGTGATGTAAAATGTGTTACAGGAGGCAGAAATGGTGGCGAGGGATGAATTGTGCCAAATCAACACAGACTATAGACAGTCACAGACAAAGAAGGACATTGGCTAGTGCTGTTGGTAGGTGGTAGCAGGGGAAGTGATTACAGCCAATATCTATGGACACTATGGACATACCATGAATACAGTGGAAGCCCTCAGAGAATTTTCTTATAGTACTGAGACATAGCGTTGTTGCCTCACAGCAAGAGGTTCTCCGGTTCGATTCTTGGCTGGGGTGCCTTCTGTGCGGAGTTTGCATGTCCTCCCTGTGGTCACGTGGGTTTCCTCCAGGTGCTCCGGTTTCCTCCCACATCCCAAAGACATGCTGTAGGTGGATTGGACACTCTAAATTGTCCCTAGGTGTGAATGCGTGCATGTGTGTGCCTTCTGTGGAAGGTTGGGTGCCGGGCTGGCAATTCAACACCGTACAAACTCCACTGCCAATCATGAGTGGACAGGTGATCCGCTGTGGTGACCCCTAACCGAGAAAAAGCTGAAAGAAGAAGAAGACTGAGACACTCAGGAAACCTAAAATATCTTTTAATAGTTGTGTTTGTGGTGGTGGGGGGATTCAATGTTGTGTTGAACCTGACTTTTAACAGAATTCCACCCACAATAACCATAGAAGTCCAAGAATGTCTTTAACAGCTAACCAGTCTGTGGTTGAATTAGGTCTGACAGACACACAAAGGGTAACTCATCCCACAGAGAAAGATTATACTTACTCCCAGTGGCAGGTAGCGCAAGTGGACACCCTTATTAACAAAGTCCTATCCTGCTCACATTACTGTACTTCACTTTCTGACCACAGTACAATTTCGCTACAAATGTTAGACATACCAATGGAGATTACATGTCATGCTTGTCATGTAGATCCGCTCATTTTGAAAGACGACAAGGAAAGCTGGGCTATTGCTGTAGATTTAGAAGCATTTTTGTCAACATGCAACAGTTATGAGGAAAAGTGGGGGATTTCTGTTCAGTGAGTCTGAAGAATGAGATGAGGGGCCTAGTGTAAAAGGAAGACTAATAAAAGGAAAAGCACAAACAGACCTGCTGAAACAGGAGTTTAGGAATATTGTGAAGAAATATAAACAAGAACAGTCTAAGAGTCAGCTAGATAGATGGCAGATCGCAAAATTAAATAAAAGGAATGTAAAGCTATGCAACTGGCCTCACGGAACAGATGAGAATGGGGAGAATGTTTCTAGAAAAACAATATTACTTCACCTAGACTCCTGGGCTATACATTTAAGGAAATAAAACAGGAGTTATTTATGATATCAATGAAGGTCCAGGAAGGAATACCCCAATACAATATTTATGAAATAAATGAGACTATGGCCGAGGTCTATAGGGACTTGTATCATTCCCAGGATCTGAGCTTAAGAAATCTCTCTGTAAACCTTAAAGGCCAGCAAGGCACAGTCCTACATCTCCCAAACCACAGCAACACACAGTTGCTCCAACGTCCACACACATAGCTCCATCCACAATCACTACCATAAATAATGGTCACTTATATGGCATGGCTAAGCCCTTAAGGCCACCTGTAAGTACCACTGGAAATGGAAATGTCCTTGTTGTAGGTGATGGTGAGATGCCTCTCTAGTCCAGAGTCCATCATTCATGTTCTTTTACCTCAACTACAGATATGACATGGTCATTGTTTACATGGGTTGAATAACAGATTAAACTCTTTCAACTATATGAAGCAGACATGATTGGCCTCTCTGAATATATGTCTGAGGCTGGAATTCAATTAGTTTTGACCAGCATACTGCCTTCATGAAGAATATGCTTCCTTATAATCAAATGCAAGAGGTTCTCCTGTTCGATTCTCGGCTGGAGGGCCTTCTGTGTGGAGTGTGCATGTCCTCCCCGTGGTCGAGTGGCCTCCAAAAGACATGTGTAAATGGGCATGCCTTTGCTGAAGGTTGGGCATCGGGCTGGCAACCCGGCACCATAAAAATCGACTGCCAATCATTAGCGGACCGGAGTTCCGCTGTGGCGACCCCTAACTGGGAAAAGCCAAAAAGACAAATAATAATCAAAAGATGACTGACTTGGCTGCTTTCATTGGCATGGAGGAATAAAGCGCTGACTACAGCCCAGCCAACCTGGGTTCATTTAGTGACTCAGGTGACTGACAGAGAGTCAGGGGAAGGGTGGGTTCTACCATCTCAGGGGTAGGGTGGTCTTGAGAGCATTCGCCAAATGATGCCTGGTGAACACTGAGCATATGTGAAGAAGGAGGGTAGTCCTAAGAGGAACTAAGATGGAAACATTAACTGAGCTGCTGCAGAAACAGGGAAATACGTCAGCATGCCCAACTGTGTGCTCATCCCCCTGAAGCACCCATAGCGGAGGGGAAGAAATGGAGTAGGACATAAAATGAGAGGTCACTTGATATATTGTGAAATTTAGGATCAGCACTGCAAGAGCTTGCACAGGGAAATTCTGGGGATGATGTCAAAGGTTAGTAGACCCAACAATCGATGTGGTGTGCTGGGATAGAGTGCTATAGGATTATGCAAGGGGAACAAAAATTATACTGAAGACTGACATGAACAATTGGTTCAGATTTTGGTGTAATTCCAGGGGTCCAATATGTGTGAGTCAGGCAGCACCTTTCTCCTCTGGAATTTCAGATGTTGGCCAAGACATTCACTACCTCCATAATGCCTTTTATATGCAATCCTAGACTGCTACATCTGCTAATCAAGCCAAGTCCAATTAAAGTTGTACAAGTGCAAGTTCGTTAGACACCTAAACAGGAAAGGACCCTTTCTAGATACCTTTTTGACAGAAATACTGACATGTCATTGTTACTGAAACCTGGATCCACTGTAGTGATATTATCTCTTCTGTACCATGTTGTGATGCCCAGTAGGTTCATAGGTAGTTTTTAGGCATGCAGTCCAGGAGAACATTAAGGAGCCTAACCCAATTTCTTAATTGTCCCAAAGCACTGTCTAGTAATGGTCACACAGTAGGCACATGAAGATGGAAAGATTCAAACCTAACATCCTTGGCACAGCTGCACAGAAAGGAACTCATTAACAGGTCAGGGCTTTAGTCATCTGCGTTAACTGGTAGACTATAACTATAATCAGGCCCTACTCAGGGAGACTTTGTCTCAGATGGTACGGTGTTGATCTATATTCATAAATCATTTATATCAAATGTATACAGCTAGGTAATAACCTCACAAACTAATGCACATATTAGTAACTATCAATAGTACCCTTTTCCACATATTGGCAAATTACAGAACCCCCATTTATGCCTCTCATTGATCAGTGGGTCTACCTTGACAAATGTGTATATTCTCTTAAAGCCCACTCTCATCAAAGAGGTGATTTCAACTATCCAGCTATCAGTTGTAGAACCTAGCTACAAGAAACAAATATGTGTAATGCTTTCCTGACTTTACAAATGCATGCACTCTTGACCAGATAGCACCCTATTCTACTAGGGGTTTAAACTCATTAGATATGAGTGTCTCAGATATAGCCACATTACGTTCAATGCCCCAGCACTTGACAAATCTGAGAATTTTCTCTGTGAAAACTAAACTCACTTTACCTACAAACTATATTTAGAGACTACTCTAAGGCAGACTTCCTACATCTCAGTGAAACCCTGAGACAGTTCAATTGTCTTCTTCCCCTTGATAACCAAATAGCAAATGCTGCAACACTTTTAGATATTTTTTACCCATATATTACCTCTTGCATTAAGACATCTGTCCCCATTTGGCACAAATAATATGCCAAGTTTAGGAATAAACATTTTTAAGTAGACCCCTAGTATAAAAAAACTTATAACAAGAGAATAATTCCCTTACTTAAAAAAAGCAAGCAGAAAACACACTGATCCAAAAATGATAACAAGAAATAAAACAAGGAATTAAAGAGCAAAATGAAATCCAGCAAGGTTAACTATGAAATGAAAATTGCTATCTCTGTTAGAGACAAACAGAAGGCCCTTTATATATGTTATAAAGTTCTGGAACACCACTGGCAGTGTACTAAATTGTTACGCAGTATCATCCAATCAGCCCCAAGGACATTGCCAATTTATTAGTTGATAACCTTATTGAAATCTTCTGCCCTTTCCCCTCCACCTTCTCTGTGCAGACAACCCTGTCTGCAGCACTCAATCTCCACCTTAGACTAAGTTCGAAATTCGCTAGTAGACTAAAAATACTACATCTGTGGGTCCTGATAATATCTTAGATTGCTTCTTGATCAATATGAAGCATTGTCTCTTTCACCCAGTTCTAAATGTATTCAGCCGCAGCCTCATCCTCGCCACTGGTTCAATATATAATGTATGGAAAACTATGATGGTTGTAGCCTTACATAAGGGTGGTCCTACCATGACTCTCAGTAACATCAGACTACCAGCCTCATCTTTAACGAATGAAACTGATTATTATGGAATTCACAGATAAGAACACTGTACTATTATCCTTCAATTCCTCTCTGCGCAAATCAGTTCAGGTTTGTGAAGGGTAGAGCCTGTCTCCTAAATGAACCTGAGTTATTTACATGAGTTATCGAATTGCTAGCAAAATGCAAATCAGCATACTTCATACCTAGCTATGGCCAAAGCTTTTGCAGTGTCCCACACT